>NC_090250.1:54415589-54420589 GCF_037325665.1 Littorina saxatilis | reverse complement strand
GTACTAACGACGTCTCTCGAAGAGTCGTCTGAACAAGATACAGCAGCATAGTACTCATAAGTCACAACAGTATTCAGACCCTAACAATACCATCTCGTAACGAAGCCACTCGACGGTAAATTTGACCTAGTTAGCAAATGGACATCTCGTGGAAAACCTCACGTACGGCGAGAAGATCACGTGCAGACGAGACCATTGTCCGCTGGTGGTTGTGCGAGTGTCCAGACAAGCCTAAATGAATGTCCTCCTCTGAACTTTGAACAAATTGAGTGCACGTGCGCCTGGCCTCCCTCGAGACATCCCGGGCCAGCAAATAAGCGTCGTTCCGAATGAATATTCAGCCGTGCCAGCGAGGCAATAATCCTTCCTGGGGAAAGCAAGGGATATCCCGCGGGAAGGGGAAATTGTGGGAAATTGTAGTCAATGCTATGCGTGTCGGAATGTGAAAGCCGCCAGGCTCTGGACTCCGGGCTGACAATTGTTGGTGAAAAATACAGAAACGGTTGGTTGTAAATTGGGTTGTATGGCGTGTGTGTGAGCTGTGTTTTGTCATCGGATGTTATCAGCTGTCCGTCGTGGGTGAATCAGTGTAGGATGCCGTTTGCGCTTTGAAATGGTTATGCTTCTTGTTTGTGACGATTTGTTTATCAGTGACTATCGTTTATAATATTCCGCTCCTTAGTTACTTTATTAAATGACGGAATTGAGGAGTAATGGCTTTCCAACTTGACATCAATTATTTGAAATCTTTGTTCAGTGAAAATCATGCCAACCAGTTAAGCAGCTAGCCGTACGACAGCCAGTCGAACAAGCAACCGGCTAGCTGGACCTTGGATACTGTTAAGTTCCCACACACAGGGCTACCTCTCCCCTCGCATTCGACGTTTGTTGTCAGTTTACACAAGACAGCCACGAAAGATGTAATTTCATGCGGAAAATACCCACAGAAGAAGATAAGCAGCTTCAATACTGCGCACAGTTGCATATTTCATAATTATCAATCCTATTTCTTAGCTTTGAGATCAAGAAGCGTACTCCCCCATATTGTCAGATGCAGCATTAAACTAGCTGACGACCAGCAACAACAACACTCTCAACTGATTGACACAAAGCAAATACTTACGCTCCCTATTCGCAATACAAAACATTTCCTAATCATTTTTGTCTAACTCGCACCCTCATCAACACCGTCAAACACCTCCACCCCATCCCATCCCAAACCGCTCTACCCCCCGCGGGCCCTGGACCCCCCCCCCCTCCTACCCAAGACAAATGTCGCCAATGTTTTTATTTTTTTAATTTTTTTTTTACAGAGTGACGTTAAATAAACGATTGTAAGAAGACCCCCTCTCCTTTCTCCCTTGTAATACTGCCCGTCCTGATGGATACACGTATTTGAAACATAAAGATATGCATTGGTTCATTTTGAGTTAAATATTATGGTTGGTACTTGTGAAGAGTTGTGTCTTGATATCATTTTTGCATGTGTTTGTTGTTGGTGTAATTTCATGTAGCCCTGAGGGTGTTTGCTGTTGATGTAATTTCATGTAGCCCTGAGGGTGTTTGTTGTTGATGTAATTTCATGTAGCCCTGAGGGTGTTTGCTGTTGATGTAATTTCATGTAGCCCTAGGGGTGTTTGTTGTTGATGTAATTTCATGTAGCCCTGAGGGTGTTTGTTGTTGATGTAATTTCATGTAGCCCTAGGGGTGTTTGTTGTTGATGTAATTTCATGTATCCCTAGGGGTGTTTGTTGTTGATGTAATTTCATGTAGCCCTGATGGTGTTTGTTGTTGATGTTATTTCATGTAGCCCTAGGGGTGTTTGTTGTTGATGTAGTTTCATGTAGCCCTAGGGGTGTTTGTTGTTGATGTAGTTTCATGTAGCCCTAGGGGTGTTTGTTGTTGATGTAGATTCATGTAGCCCTAGGGGTGTTTGTTGTTGATGTAATTTCATGTAGCCCTAGGGGTGTTTGTTGTTGATGTAATTTCATGTAGCCCTAGGGGTGTTTGTTGTTGATGTAATTTCATGTAGCCCTAGGGGTGTTTGTTGTTGATGTAATTTCATGTAGCCCTAGGGGTGTTTGTTGTTGATGTAATTTCATGTAGCCCTAGGGGTGTTTGTTGTTGATATAATTTCATGTAGCCCTAGGGGTGTTTGTTGTTGATGTAGTTTCATGTAGCCCTAGGGGTGTTTGTTGTTGATGTAATTTCATGTATCCCTAGGGGTGTTTGTTGTTGATGTAATTTCATGTATCCCTAGGGGTGTTTGAAAATAAAGTTTGCCTTGCCTTGCCCAACTCACTCCTCACCCTCCTCCTATTCGCAGGTGTCGTAAGGGTCGGAGAAAGGAGTCAGCAGTACTTGACTCCCCGTAACAGATCTCCGCTCTCAACGTTCAGGTGTCGTAAGCGCCGAAGAAAGGAGTCAGCAGTACTTGACTCCCCGTAACAGATCTCCGCTCTCACCGTTCAGGTGTCGTAAGCGCCGGAGAAAGGAGTCAGCAGTACTTGACTCCCCGTAACAGATCTCCGCTCTCACCGTTCAGGTGTCGTAAGGGCCGGAGAAAGGAGTCAGCAGTACTTGACTCCCCGTAACAGATATCCGCTCTCATTGTCCAGGTGTTGTAAGGGCCGGAGAAAGGAGTCAGCAGTACTTGACTCCCCGTAACAGATCTCCGCTCTCACTATCCAGGTGTCGTAAGGGCCGGAGAAAGGAGTCAGCAGTACTTGACTCCCCGTAACAGATCTCCGCTCTCACTGTCCAGGTGTCGTAAGGGCCGGAGAAGGGAGTCAGCAGTACTTGACTCCCCGTAACAGATCTCCGCTCTCAACGTCCAGGTGTCGTAAGGGCCGGGGAAGGGAGTCAGCAGTACTTGACTCCCCGTAACAGATCTCCGCTGCCCTGCACTGCGAGGGAGGGACGCGGCGTATTCATCAAACGGCGAGGGGGGACTCTTGGGATTACCAAGCACAGCCCGACAATGCCTCACCCCGCCACCGGGTGGAGCTGTCGGTTGGACATCCGCTGGGTTTGAAACGGGTGCTTGGGTGTTCTTTAGCTTGACTTTTCTTATGAAAAAGCACCGATATCACAACACAAACACTTCAGGTCAGGTTGCGAGACCCCTCCCCCCCTCACACGCATACACTTACAAGTGCGCAAACACACACAAACACACCCACACACACACTCACACACACCCACACACACACCCACACACACCCACCCACACACACACACCCACACACACACTCACACATACCCACACACACATACACACACCCACATACACCCACAAACACACACACACACACACACATACACACACACACATACGCACACTCTTATCATTCGTAAACAATTACTCTCACAAAGTCAATGACCACACCGACTCGTTTGCGTGTCAGTCCACGTAGAGCGAAAAGAAATTCCAACATCAAGATTTGTAGAACGAGCATGTACTTTTAAAAACTGTGAATACCAACCAATTTGTTACCTTAACCCCCCCCCCCCCCCCCAAAAAAAAAAAAAAAAGAAAAGAAAGAAAGAAGAGGCAAGGACAGTTTTGTTCGTTCTTCCCGTCGTAGTATGGAACTAGAGATATTAGCCACTGTCCTATTATTTCAACCCGATTACAATACAGTGTTGATGATGGAAAGCATTTCCAACTTAAAATAGACATGTGGACGCTTTGAAAAACAAATATCTGGAGTTTGTTTGCTCGCCAAGGTTCAACACGCGGGCAATGGTCTACATTAACTTCATTGTTCTTATCCAAAAACAAAGAGACTGCCAACGTTCCAAAATTCAGAATAAAAAAACAAGAAAGATAGGTTGTTGGAACGTTTGTTATTGACAAAACAATACATTGACATATATTTCGACCCAACGGTCTTTTAAGTGAACAGACAAACAAATATTCAATAATATACTAATAGAATAATAATAATAATCAAGATAAGTTTTGTATGAATATTTGTTTGTGGGTCGAAATATCTGTCAATGTATTGTTTTGTCAATAACAAACGTTCCAACAACCTACCTTTCTTGTTTTTTTTTATTCTTTGCTCTTAAAACCCAGGCTGCTTGTTCATCTGATGCTGACGTCAGAACACGTTGCAGCCACATGTCTGCAATGCATTTGTAGATATAGGGGAACGCGCTGCTACTGTTGAAATTGAAAGTTGAGCAATGTTGTCCGTAATCACTTTTGCAAAAAAGAAAGAAAGAAAGTGGAGGTCAGACAGTGGTTTCAATGTTCGAAGTAATATTTTCTTTATAAACCCAGGGACGAGAATGTTTGCTGGCCCACGCTTTCTCTGGCTGTCTCGGTGTGGATTCAAGTCTTGACGGTCACCGTCGGATTTTCATGTCTTAGACCGCTAGTCCTGTATTTAGCTACAGAACTAGGCCACTCTTTCTTCTCATGATTTACTGACATTTTACTGATCATCGGAGATGTTTTGGAAAATAATATCTGAAATTGTTTTTGTTGAACCTCAGGAAAAACATAATTTTGCGTTTTTCATGTCATGTGAAGAATTCTGACTTTTTGTGACTGCAATATGTAAAGAATTCTGACTTTTTGTGACTGCAATATGTAAAGAATTCTGACTTTTTGTGACTGCAATATGTAAAGAATTCTGACTTTTTGTGACTGCAATATGTAAAGAATTCTGACTTTTTGTGACTGCGATATGTAAAGAATTCTGACTTTTTGTCACTGCAATATGTAAAGAATTCTGACTTTTTGTGACTGCAAATATATTGTCTTTAAATTGGCTTTCAGCCGAAATTGTTAACAACGTGTCGCAGTTAAAACAAAGCAGCCTCGAATTCTTTGGATAACCTTGTACAGGCTGAATTAAACAGAACCCATCGTTTCATTGTACAGTTAAATGTGGAAGCCAAGTCAAAACTGCAGTTAGAGATGCTAAAAGTGACAGAACTGAAGCCATACTAACTAAAGGAATGAAAAAAGAGACCCAGGCCCAAGTGAT
>NC_090250.1:54401941-54410389 GCF_037325665.1 Littorina saxatilis | reverse complement strand
ACTCTACATGCTGTTCCATACTGTGTAAGTCAACGGAAAGTTCATTGTATCTAAAATGTATGTTTCATTGTATAAGTCTGATCGTCTGGCTGTATGTTTGTCTGTCCCTATGTTTTCCTGTTTGTGTTTTTCCTTTTTGTCACCAATATGCAAATGGAATGTTTTATTGCACCCCATCCTTTCCACAATTGTATGTGTGAGAGTGTGTGTGTACGTGTGTGTGTGTGTGTGTGTGTGTGTGTGTGTGTGTGTGTGTGTGTGTGTGTGTGTGTGAGTTCATGCCACTCATGCAGAGGTAATCGTACAGACATATACGTACTTGACCGACACGTATATTCTTGTGCTACCTAGTTATTTTGCAGTGGAAAATGACACAAATCCAACGAGTTTTAAGGTGGAATTCTGACGAGCGTTTAAAGCTGTAAGAATGAATGTCATCTTGTCTTGATTGCAAACACTTGATGAACAACTTGACAGCACTACCGTCCCCATTCACACACAAACACTTGATGAACAACTTGACAGCCTCACTACCGTCCCCATTCACACACAAACACTTGATTAACAACTTGACAGCCTCACTACCGTCCCCATTCACACACAAACACTTGATGAACAACTTGACAGCACTACCGTCCCCCTTTACACACAAACACTTGATGAACAACTTGACAGCACTACCGTCCCCATTTACACACAAACACTTGATGAACAACTTGACAGCACTACCGTCCCCATTCACACACACACACTTGATGAACAACTTGACAGCACTACCGTCCCCATTTACACACAAACACTTGATGAACAACTTGACAGCACTACCGTCCCCATTTACACACAAACACTTGATGAACAACTTGACAGCACTACCGTCCCCCTTTACACACAAACACTTGATGAACAACTTGACAGCCTCACTACCGTCCCCATTTACACACAAACACTTGAACAACTTGACAGCCTCACTACCGTCCCCCTTTACACAAACACTTGATGAACAACTTGACAGCACTACCGTCCCCATTTACACAAACACTTGATGAACAACTTGACAGCCTCACTACCGTCCCCCTTTACACAAACACTTGATGAACAACTTGACAGCCTCACTACCGTCCCCATTTACACACAAACACTTGATGAACAACTTGACAGCCTCACTACCGTCCCCCTTTACACACAAACACTTGATGAACAACTTGACAGCCTCACTACCGTCCCCATTTACACACAAACACTTGATGAACAACTTGACAGCCTCACTACCGTCCCCATTTACACACAAACACTTGATGAACAACTTGACAGCACTACCGTCCCCATTCACACACAAACACTTGATGAACAACTTGACAGCCTCACTACCGTCCCCATTCACACACAAACACTTGATGAACAACTTGACAGCACTACCGTCCCCATTTACACACAAACACTTGATGAACAACTTGACAGCCTCACTACCGTCCCCATTCACACACAAACACTTGATTAACAACTTGACAGCCTCACTACCGTCCCCATTTACACACAAACACTTGATGAACAACTTGACAGCCTCACTACCGTCCCCATTCACACACAAACACTTGATTAACAACTTGACAGCCTCACTACCGTCCCCATTTACACACAAACACTTGATGAACAACTTGACAGCACTACCGTCCCCATTCACACACAAACACTTGAACAACTTGACAGCCTCACTACCGTCCCCCTTTACACAAACACTTGATGAACAACTTGACAGCACTACCGTCCCCATACACACACACACTTGATGAACAACTTGACAGCCTCACTACCGTCCCCATTTACACACAAACACTTGATGAACAACTTGACAGCACTACCGTCCCCATTTACACACAAACACTTGATGAACAACTTGACAGCCTCACTACCGTCCCCATTTACACACAAACACTTGATGAACAACTTGACAGCACTACCGTCCCCATTCACACACAAACACTTGATGAACAACTTGACAGCCTCACTACCGTCCCCATTTACACACAAACACTTGATGAACAACTTGACAGCCTCACTACCGTCCCCATTCACACACAAACACTTGATGAACAACTTGACAGCCTCACTACCGTCCCCATTCACACACAAACACTTGATGAACAACTTGACAGCCTCACTACCGTCCCCATTCACACACACACACTTGATGAACAACTTGACAGCACTACCGTCCCCATTCACACACAAACACTTGATGAACAACTTGACAGCCTCACTACCGTCCCCATTCACACACAAACACTTGATGAACAACTTGACAGCACTACCGTCCCCCTTTACACACAAACACTTGATGAACAACTTGACAGCCTCACTACCGTCCCCATTCACACACAAACACTTGATGAACAACTTGACAGCACTACCGTCCCCATTTACACACAAACACTTGATGAACAACTTGACAGCCTCACTACCGTCCCCCTTTACACACAAACACTTGATGAACAACTTGACAGCACTACCGTCCCCATTCACACACAAACACTTGATGAACAACTTGACAGCCTCACTACCGTCCCCATTCACACACAAACACTTGATGAACAACTTGACAGCACTACCGTCCCCATTCACACACAAACACTTGATGAACAACTTGACAGCCTCACTACCGTCCCCATTCACACACAAACACTTGATGAACAACTTGACAGCACTACCGTCCCCATTTACACACAAACACGTAAGTGAGAAAAACTATTTTACACATGTCACTAAGAAAACAAACGGTCACTGACCAAGAACAATATTCTCATACAATGTGCACGAGTTGGACGGACTGGTGAACAACATCAACAGCTAGGAAGTAACTGAGATGCATGCAACTGAGATAAAAAAAAAACGAAAAAAAAACAAACAAAAAAACAACTCAGCTAGGGAGTATGGTATTAATTGTACTACACAGCACTACGACTTACGATATAACAGAATGTCAGTTCCCACCAAAACAAGTTCATTCCTTTTACGAGACGTCTGAACAAGCAAAAGTAACACATTTTTAGACCCGTACAATACCACGTACTAACGACGTCTCTCGAAGAGTCGTCTGAAAAGAATCCAGCCAAGTACTCATAAGTAACAAATATTGAGACCCTGACAATACCACGTACTAACGACGTCTCTCGAAGAGTCGTCTGAAAAGAATCCAGCCAAGTACTCATAAGTAACAAATATTGAGACCCTGACAATACCACGTACTAACGAAGTCTCTCGAAGAAACGTCTGAACAAGATACAGCATAGTACTCATAAGTCACAACAGTATTCAGACCCTAACAATACCATCTCGTAACGAAGCCTCTCGACGGTAAATTTGACCTAGTTAGCAAATGGACATCTCGTGGAAAACCTCACGTACGGCGAGAAGATCACGTGCAGACGAGACCATTGTCCGCTGGTGGTTGTGCGAGTGTCCAGACAAGCCTAAATGAATGTCCTCCTCTGAACTTTGAACAAATTGAGTGCACGTGCGCCTGGCCTCCCTCGAGACATCCCGGGCCAGCAAATAAGCGTCGTTCCGAATGAATATTCAGCCGTGCCAGCGAGGCAATAATCCTTCCTGGGGAAAGCAAGGGATATCCCGCGGGAAGGGGAAATTGTGGGAAATTGTAGTCAATGCTATGCGTGTCGGAATGTGAAAGCCGCCAGGCTCTGGACTCCGGGCTGACAATTGTTGGTGAAAAATACAGAAACGGTTGGTTGTAAATTGGGTTGTATGGCGTGTGTGTGAGCTGTGTTTTGTCATCGGATGTTATCAGCTGTCCGTCGTGGGTGAATCAGTGTAGGATGCCGTTTGCGCTTTGAAATGGTTATGCTTCTTGTTTGTGACGATTTGTTTATCAGTGACTATCGTTTATAATATTCCGCTCCTTAGTTACTTTATTAAATGACGGAATTGAGGAGTAATGGCTTTCCAACTTGACATCAATTATTTGAAATCTTTGTTCAGTGAAAATCATGCCAACCAGTTAAGCAGCTAGCCGTACGGACAGCCAGTCGAACAAGCAACCGGCTAGCTGGACCTTGGATTCTGTTAAGTTCCCACACACAGGGCTACCTCTCCCCTCGCATTCGACGTTTGTTGTCAGTTTACACAAGACAGCCACGAAAGATGTAATTTCATGCGGAAAATACCCACAGAAGAAGATAAGCAGTTTCAATACCGCGCACAGTTGCATATTTCATAATTATCAATCCTATTTATTAGCTTTGAGATCAAGAAGCGTACTCCCCCATATTGTCAGATGCAGCATTAAACTAGCTGACACCAGCAACAACAACACTCTCAACTGATTGGCACAAAGCAAATACTTACGCTCCCTCTTCGCAATACAAAACATTTCCTAATCATTTTTGTCTAACTCGCACCCTCATCAACACCGTCAAACACCTCCACCCCATCCCATCCCAAACCGCTCTACCCCCCGCGGGCCCTGGACCCCCCCCCCCCCCCCCTACCCAAGACAGATGTCGCCAATGTTTTTTTTTTTTTTTTTTTTTTTTTTTTTACAGAGTGATGTTAAATAAACGATTGTAAGAAGACCTCCCTCTCCTTTCTCCCTTGTAATACTGCCCGTCCTGATACACGTATTTGAAACAGAAAAATATGTATGAGTTTATTTTGAGTTAATTATGGGTGATAATTGTGAAGCGTTGTGTCTTGTTAACATTGTTGTCTTTGTTTGTTCTTGATGTAGTTTCATGTAGCCCTAGGGGTGTTTGTTGTTGATGTAGTTTCATGTAGCCCTAGGGGTGTTTGTTGTTGATGTAGTTTCATGTAGCCCTAGGGGTGTTTGTTGTTGATGTAATTTCATGTAGCCCTAGGGATGTTTGTTGTTGATGTAATTTCATGTAGCCCTAGGGGTGTTTGTTGTTGATGTAATTTCATGTAGCCTTGGGGGTGTTTGTTGTTGATGTAATTTCATGTAGCCCTAGGGGTGTTTGTTGTTGATGTAATTTCATGTAGCCCTAGGGGTGTTTGTTGTTGATGTAATTTCATGTAGCCCTAGGGGTGTTTGTTGTTGATGTCATTTCATGTAGCCCTAGGGGTGTTTGTTGTTGATGTCATTTCATGTAGCCCTAGGGGTGTTTGTTGTTGATGTCATTTCATGTAGCCCTAGGGGTGTTTGTTGTTGATGTCATTTCATGTAGCCCTAGGGGTGTTTGTTGTTGATGTCATTTCATGTAGCCCTAGGGGTGTTTGTTGTTGATGTAATTTCATGTAGCCCTAGGGGTGTTTGTTGTTGATGTAATTTCATGTAGCCCTAGGAGTGTTTGTTGTTGATGTAATTTCATGTAGCCCTAGGGGTGTTTGTTGTTGATGTAATTTCATGTAGCCCTAGGGGTGTTTGTTGTTGATGTAATTTCATGTAGCCCTAGGGCAGTTTGTTGTTGATGTAATTTCATGTAGCCCTAGGGGTGTTTGTTGTTGATGTAATTTCATGTAGCCCTAGGGGTGTTTGTTGTTGATGTAATTTCATGTAGCCCTAGGGGTGTTTGTTGTTGATGTAATTTCATGTAGCCCTAGGGGTGTTTGTTGTTGATGTAATTTCATGTAGCCCTAGGGGTGTTTGTTGTTGATGTCATTTCATGTAGCCCTAGGGGTGTTTGTTGTTGATGTCATTTCATGTAGCCCTAGGGGTGTTTGTTGTTGATGTCATTTCATGTAGCCCTAGGGGTGTTTGTTGTTGATGTCATTTCATGTAGCCCTAGGGGTGTTTGTTGTTGATGTCATTTCATGTAGCCCTAGGGGTGTTTGTTGTTGATGTAATTTCATGTAGCCCTAGGGGTGTTTGTTGTTGATGTAATTTCATGTAGCCCTAGGAGTGTTTGTTGTTGATGTAATTTCATGTAGCCCTAGGGGTGTTTGTTGTTGATGTAATTTCATGTAGCCCTAGGGGTGTTTGTTGTTGATGTAATTTCATGTAGCCCTAGGGGTGTTTGTTGTTGATGTAATTTCATGTAGCCCTAGGGGTGTTTGTTGTTGATGTAATTTCATGTAGCCCTAGGGGTGTTTGTTGTTGATGTAATTTCATGTAGCCCTAGGGGTGTTTGTTGTTGATGTAATTTCATGTAGCCCTAGGGGTGTTTGTTGTTGATGTAATTTCATGTAGCCCTAGGGGTGTTTGTTGTTGATGTAATTTCATGTAGCCCTAGGGGTGTTTGTTGTTGATGTAATTTCATGTAGCCCTAGGGGTGTTTGTTGTTGATGTAATTTCATGTATCCCTAGGGGTGTTTGTTGTTGATGTAATTTCATGTATCCCTAGGGGTGTTTGTTGTTGATATAATTTCATGTAGCCCTAGGGGTGTTTGTTGTTGATGTAGTTTCATGTAGCCCTAGGGGAGTTTGTTGTTGATGTAATTTCATGTAGCCCTAGGGGTGTTTGTTGTTGATGTAATTTCATGTAGCCCTAGGGGTGTTTGAAAATAAAGTTTGCCTTGCCTTGCCCAACTCACTCCTCATCCTCCTTCTCCTACTCGCAGGTGTTGTAAGGGCCGGGGAAGGGAGTCAGCAGTACTTGACTCCCCGTAACAGATCTCCGCTCTCAACGTCCAGGTGTCGTAAGGGCCGGGGAAGGGAGTCAGCAGTACTTGACTCCCCGTAACAGATCTCCGCTCTCAACGTTCAGGTGTCGTAAGGGCCGGGGAAGGGAGTCAGCAGTACTTGACTCCCCGTAACAGATCTCCGCTCTCACCGTTCAGGTGTCGTAAGGGCCGGAGAAAGGAGTCAGCAGTACTTGACTCCCCGTAACAGATATCCGCTCTCATTGTCCAGGTGTTGTAAGGGCCGGAGAAAGGAGTCAGCAGTACTTGACTCCCCGTAACAGATCTCCGCTCTCACTATCCAGGTGTCGTAAGGGTCGGAGAAAGGAGTCAGCAGTACTTGACTCCCCGTAACAGATCTCCGCTCTCAACGTCCAGGTGTCGTAAGGGCCGGGGAAGGGAGTCAGCAGTACTTGACTCCCCGTAACAGATCTCCGCTCTCACTATCCAAGTGTTGTAAGGGCCGGGGAAGGGAGTCAGCAGTACTTGACTCCCCGTAACAGATCTCCGCTGCCCTGCACTGCGAGGGAGGGACGCGGCGTATTCATCAAACGGCGAGGGGGGACTCTTGGGATTACCAAGCACAGCCCGACAATGCCTCACCCCGCCACAGGGTGGAGCAGTCGGTTGGACCTCCGCTGGGTTTGAAACCGGTGCTTGGGTGTTCTTTAGCTTGACTTTTCTTTTGAAAAAGCAACGATATCACAACACAAACACTTCAGATCAGGTTGCGAGACCCCTCCCCCTCCCACACACATACACTTACAAGTGCGCAAACACACACAAACACACCCACACACACACTCACACACACCCACACACACACCCACACACACCCACCCACACACACACACCCACACACACACACACACACACACCCACACACACACACACACACCCACACACACACACACACACACACACACACACACACACACACACACATACATACACTCTTATCATTCGTAAACAATTACTCTCACAAAGTCAATGACCACACCGACTCGTTTGCGTGTCAGTCCACGTAGAGCGAAAAGAAATTCCAACATCAAGATTTGTAGAACGAGCATGTACTTTTAAAAACTGTGAATACCAACCAATTTGTTACCTTAACCCCCCCCCCCCCCCCAAAAAAAAAAAAAAAAAGAAAAAAAAGAAAGAAGAGGCAAGGACAGTTTTGTTCGTTCTTCCCGTCGTAGTATGGAACTGGAGATATTGCCACTGTCCTATTATTTCAACCCGATTAGAATACAATGTTGATGATGTAAAGCATTTCCAACTTAAAATAGACATGTGGACGCTTTGAAAAACAAATATCTGGAGTTTGTTTGCTCGCCAAGGTTCAACACGCTGGCAATGGTCTACATTAATTTCGTTGCTCTTATCCAAAAACAAAGAGACTGCCAACGTTCCAAAATTCAGAAGAAAAACAAACAAGAAAGGTAGGTTGTTGGAACGTTTGTTATTGACAAAACAATACATTCACAGATATTTCGACCCAACGGTCTTTATAAGTGAACAGACAAACAAATATTTAATAATATACTAATATAATAATAATAATAATCAAGATAAGTTTTGTGTGAATATTTGTTTGTCTGTTCACTTAAAAGACCGTTGGGTCGAAATATCTGTGAATGTATTGTTTTGTCAATAACAAACGTTCCAACAACCTACCTTTCTTGTTTTTTTTATTCTTTGCTCTTAAAACCCAGACTGCTTGTTATATTGTGCTGACGTCAGAACACGTTGCAGCCACATGTCTGCAACGCATTTGTAGATGTAGGGGAAAGCGCTGCTACTGTTGAAATTGAAAGTTGAGCAATGTTGTCCGTAATCACTTTTGCAAAAAAGAAAGAA
>NC_090250.1:54379441-54396941 GCF_037325665.1 Littorina saxatilis | reverse complement strand
TTGTTGGTGAAAGTTGAGTTGGACGCTGGGGTTGGGCGGGTGTGTGTGTCAGAGAGGGTTGTGTGTGTGTGTGTGTGGGGGGGGGGGGGTGGACAGCGTGTGTGTGTTTATTTGTGTGTGTGAGGGTTGTGTGTGTGTGTGTGGGGGGGGGGTTGACTGCGTGTGTGGGTTTATTTGTGTGTGTGAGGGTTGTGTGTGTGTGGGACTGCGTGTGTGTGTTTATTTGTGTGTGGTGTGTGTGTGCCTTTCGCCTTGTATTGAGGAAATTAAACTGCGTTTGCGTATTATCATATGTGTGTGTTTGCAAGCGTGCGTGTATGTTAGGCATATCTCAGTAGGTGTGTGTATGTGCGCGTACGTGCAATGTGTGTGCGTGCGCGCGTGTGTTTGTGTATGTATGTATGTATGTGTGTGTGTGTGTGTGTGTGTGTGTGTGTGTGTGTGTGTGTGTGTGTGTGTGAGAGAGATAAACAAACTATCAAGAACAAAACAAAACTGAACAAACGAAATGTTTTCCCCCCAACTCTGATTATTGCTTGTTTCGGAGACGACTGTGATTTTGACTTTTTGAGTAAGCCTACACGAACACACAAGCTCAATACAGCCGGCAACAAGTTCGCCGGTCGGGGCAGTGAAATACTATTTCAAATAGATCTATTTCACTAAGAATGTCAATGGATATAGGGCAACATACTTGTTTTTTAAATCAGTGATTGATTAGATCGTCATATTTTTGTGACACTGAGACCAAACCATAAAAAAATTAGCAATAGGCCTTGAATCAAAGTCGTGCGAGATCTGACCTTGCTGCAAATGTACGTGTACGACTTGATTGTGTTGACGTTCAACTGGTAAGCTGGGCGATTGCAGGCTTTTATCCAGCGAAGGCAGCGATCTAGATGGTACAGATGCTTTCCCGGTTTCACAAATGGGATGAATTTCACGCCAACACAGCGTTCAGGATACCTATCATCCGTTTTACATTGTCCCCAAGCACAGCGCTTGTTAGCAGCATTTGTGTGTGTTTGCTTCCTAAAACAAGGGAAGTAACTCCCAGAGTCTCGATATGTGGATATGGTTAATTTAGCTCGTGCATACCGAGTAGCTGGCAACTTTGCTTTCGAAGTTCCCACTTCCAATGTCAAGGGCCTCTCGCTTGACATAATTATACGACGATATCGCATCTCAAGGGTCCTTACCCATCCAAAAGAAACCTCCAGCGCATACTACAATTGCAGGACATTCCGTTTTTAAAGGCAGCTCATTGGGAAATGATCTCAGACACAATATCGAAGACGTGAAATGCGTCAATCGAGCAACTGTCGTAACTTGGCTACAATGAGACGGTCTCCTACCTTGCACCATAGACACGGACTGTGACATTCTTGTTTAATTTAGGTGAAATGCTTAAAGGCACAGTAAGCCTCCCGTAAACCATCACAGAGCTCCCCGAGCGTCTAAATACAGTACACGCATACTTCCATTTGAACGCTCACCGAACGGGAACATCCTGGCTGCTTTCTGTCGAGCGTGAGACATTTTCCAAGAATTTATTTTCGTAGACTTGTTCCGTTAACAACAACGGCGCCTCGTTTTTGCGCTAGACCTAACTTTTAAAATCTAAATAATAAATTGACAGCTTGTTACACAAACATTCTTTAATCATAAAAGAATTCGTTTTTCATCAAGACAAGATCAGAACAATTCGAAGTTATGAAAGTTTAAAAAAAGAAAAGCCCGGAAGCAGGGTCACGCAAGGGTCGTAGCAGACGACGGCCGGTTTGTCAGTGCAAATCGCCGTTCCTCTCAACAGTCAAAAGCCATCGCTAGAGTTCTTGTGAACCACAGCCGTTGTTTCGTGCATAAAAAAACGTGCTATTGTAGATAAGCTCACGTCGAGTCGCATTCAAATGACTAACTATGACGACTGCATTGTGAAAAGGGAAAACTGGATCACACGGGTTCACGATGGCTCAGGGGTAAGATAAACCACGCAAAAATAAATTCTTTGAAAATTGTTCGCTCTTTACGGAGGGCACCTAGGATGTTCTCAATTGGTGAGTGTTTAAATGAAAGGGTGTTTGTACTGTGTGTAAAAGCCTGACCGTATCTGTGATGGTTTACGGGAGGCTTACTCTGCCTTTAAAACAGAGTGACTCAAAAGCGACAGTTCGATCAGTTACTGACCGAAAAAAACGTGCTCGAGTCATTCGGCGAAGGTGGCGAGCTTTCAAACCAGCACGACTGAATAACTCAGAATGCCTTTTTTCATCATGCCTCTATTCTACACGAGTAACATAGTGCAGTGGTAACGGTTCCGGACTCTCGTTCATTCGCTCCGGGTTCAAGTTCCGCCGGGAGCTATATATTTTTTTTATTAATCTTTTCCTTTTTAAGCCTCCGCAATTGCATTCCGGCTGCAAAAACCGGGTTTTGCCTCTGTGTTAATTTTATTCATTTGCAAAAGAAAACTTCCTATGCTTTGAAAAAATCATATCATGTCTTGACTTTCAACTGTACGCGCGTGTGTATATGTGTGTCACTACGGTGAGTATGTGTGTGTGTGTGTGTGTGTATGTGTGTGTGTATGTGTGTGTGTGTGTGTGTGTGTGTGTGTGTGTGTGTGTGTGTGTGACGTGTCACTTGTGTCATCATAGTTTCAGTGTGTGTATGAGTGTAGATTGAGAGAGAATGAGAGAAAGTGAGAGAGAGTGAGTGTGTGGTTATTTGTTTGTGACTGTGTGCGTGCGTGTATGGGTGCGTGTGTGTGTGTATATGTGTGCGCGCGAGCGCGCGCGTGTGTGTGTGTGTGCAGTGTGTGGTGTGTGTGTGTGTTTATGTGTGCCGTCAGTGTCACTTGTGTCATAGTGTCAGTATGTGCATGAGTGTACGTTTGTCTGTGTGTGCGTGTGTCGTAAGAGAGAGAGAGAGAGAGAGAGAGAGAGAGAGAGAGAGAGAGAGAGAGAGAGAGAGAGAGAGAGAGAGAGAGAGAGAGAGAGAGAGAGAGAGAGAGAGAGAGAGAGAGAGAGAGAGAGACCGACACTTCTTTGGCAATTTTGGACCAGACAGCGTCTTTATGTTTAACAGTTAGACTGTTCTGAAATTTGGACAGAATAACCGTTCTTTCGTAAAACACTTCTGTCAAGAGTACAGCAATTTCACCATCTGAAAAAGGCGCAGAACGCCCCTCCGTGTCTACTTTCTTTTTGAGCGGCACACGTGCCTTGCCATTTTCGTTGACTGCCATGTTGATAGAAACGTGTGCATGCGTATTAGTAGGGATTCCCCCAATTTCCCCGACCTTGACCTTAATACTCTCGCTGTCACTACTTTGGCGTTCATGTCAGTTCATGCATTGTGAACAGTGTTAGAAAGTTGACTTCGGGAGTTCCCACTTCGAAAAGAGGCCTCTACTTCCAGTGTTTCTTACTTCTAGTTCATGCATACGGGCCCTGAGTGTGTCTTTCTTTGTTTCTTTTTCTTTCCTTGTTGTTACATTTGCTTTGATGCTGCCTTTTCTTTATGCCTTGTAGGGATAACTGAGATGTATGTGTCTTGACAAATGTCAAGGTTTCCGCCTATTTACATTTTTGTTTGTTTTAAGTCTAAATGATGTATGGGGCCGAACAAATGTATTTTGTTTTACTAACGTTTAGGACCATTTACTGCGCTTCTATATTGTATAGGGATAAGATACCAACACAAATGTTGAGTCCTCCCCCTCCTTTCTGTCGTAAAGACTAATCACTAAAAGTTAACCCTCAGTAAATAACGCAGATCTGTTGTGGTGTATTGGACAAAACAGTGTAAAAATGAGAACAACCAGGAAGTTATTATCGAGTATTCTCTCGGGGGCGGGTTAACAGCTCAGTCGGCAGCGGCGCTGACTTCAAAACCAGTTGTCGCTATCGGCGTGAATTCGATTACCACGTTCGGCGAGGGATTTATTTCCAAGAGTCTACTTTGTGCAGACTCACTTCCGTGTCCCCGTGTGCACGCACGATAAGGAACCCAAGTTCACAGCGAAGATCTCAAGGCGTGGAAACAGGAATTCACGCATGTAGAAAAAAAAAGAAAGCGACGTACTGTATGGCAGCTCGCTTTCCCCAGTAAGAAAGTAGCCCGAGTTTCCATGAGGGTAGCCTCACAGGACTATATGAATACTTATCCTTATCTTAACCTTATCCTTATCCTCTTGCCACCAAGCTCTGTCATAAGATTGTGTCTGGAGCAGCCAGACGAGCGCTGTCTACTGGTGTTGTTTGTTTTCTCTTACTTTCACTTCTTTTTGTTGTTCTTTCCCAATGTTTTCTCTCTTTTTGGTTTTCCCTAGGCCTGTATTGTAAATGTCATGTGATATTTAATGATGACAAAGGGAATTTTTGAAGATTTCAATGTCTCTGTTCTTTTTTTCTGCCAACCTATATTTTGCGTTTTTTTCGTCTACAAAATGCGCAGCGATAAACAGAAGGCCAAGATGTCGTTTTCAGTACGCAAAGGCGCCGGTTTTCACGGACAGTTATTGCGTCGCGTTAGTTTTTGTTTCTTGTTCACAGGTTTTATGGCATGGAAGGATTGATTTTTTTTTGCATCAACAGAAATGTAGTCCTGTACAATTATTCACGCATTACTCCCATTTTTTTGCTGACCCCCCCTCCGGTGAAAACAGGAAGCGCAGTTTCATTTGTTTTTCTGCACCATTATGTTGTGCGCATTTTTTTGTACAGGATGTATGCAGATGTGTGTGTGTGTGTGTGTGTGTGTGTGTGTGTGTGTGTGTGTGTGTGTGTGCGTGCGTGCACACACACACACACACTCACGCGCGCACACGCACGCACACACACATACACACGCACGCACACACACACACACACACACACACACACACACACACACACACACACACACACACACACACACACACACACACACACACACACACACACACACACACACACACACTCTTCATTGTACCGCCTTCCTTTTCTTTTTGCCAAACCATATTTTGCGTTTTTTCGTCTACAAACTACATATCACTTTCCAGTTCCCTTTCACCATCTCTGGCCCTTTCGTTACATTCTTGGCCTCGTTTGATATTTGTTTTACAAAGTAAATTTGCACTAATAGCATTGTTAGACCTTGACAGCACAATTCCTATCCAGATGTAAATATGTAACCACACTTAGTAGAAGCTTAGCTTGTTGTGTGGTACCAAGTGTTTCTATCTTATTATCTATGCCACCTTATTTCTCCTGATTATTTGTTTGGTAAAGAAAAGAATTATGGAAACGAGTAACTGATCAACAGGAAACGATCACAGGAATACATCTCAGTCATACACACGATAAAATGAGGTGACGGCTTTTGCAATAACAGGAAGAAAGACGAGAAAATAAAATTAAGTGTCTTTGACTTTTTTGTCAGGAAGACGGAAGTGTTTGATTTCAAAACTTAATTGGCAAGAAACACCATGATGCAATTGTGCACCTGAGCCCAGACTATAGATCAACACACGACTTCACAACCCGCACGAATTACACAGAACCAACACTTCCAACAATGGAATGACACTTACACGATTCTTAACAGTAACATTTCCACACACCTGCGCTTATTACAACTGCGAACAAACAAAATCAGGTTTCGTTTGCACTTTTTCTGTGAGTTTTTCTATGACTCGGGAAACATACTTTGGATTTGTGTGTGTGTGAAGCTTCAGAGAGTGTATTCATTGTTTAGAGAAGTAATTTGATTGTTTACCCCCGCCCCCCCCCACCACTCCCCTCTACTTCTCGTTCAGCCTTGTTTTAGCCCCCGCCCTCAGGCTTCATGAGTCCTTTGAACCCTTGTACATGGCAGGGGGGGTGGGGTGGGGGGGGGGGGGGCAGTTGCTGTAATTGTAGATATCATTCCACGGCGTAACAGTGCCATTGTCCACAGCCGGGTACTAGTGGAATTTCCAGGTTATGCGAGTTATAATGTGTTTGTTTACTGAGGCAGTAACAATTGCGGTTTATCTTATTGATGCAGACCGGTTTCAAATACTTCACTTTACTTGCCTTTTGAGAAAGAACGAGGACTTCTGGCTCAGATTCAGTGTCTACGTTCAGAACATTATAAGCATTTCGTAACGCGTTAACGCACACCGTAAAGCACATGATGTGACGTGGATTTGAAAACAAAAACAGAATTTGAAAAGACAGAAACCGTTTTTATTCTGTGTGTTTGTTTTACAAAATGTTTTTGTCGTTATTTAGGAAATATCAATGATAGAAATCAAAAGAATATAATTAGGCCAACAACAAAAAATAGTGTGTTTACGGTAACATAGGCCAAAAAAATAGGGTCGGTAGGTCGGGATTAAAAAAAACAAAAAAAAAAACCCACATATTTAAGTTATTTTGCCAAAAAAACAAAGACTTTTTTTTCCCCCCAAATGCCAAAAAAAAGTCTAGGGTCGCGCAAAAAAATAGGGTCGGTCGGGATACCGTAAACAGACTATTTTTGTGTGTGGCCTTATCATCTTCCCCATTTGATATTTATCACAAAATTGTACCCGGTTTGTAATGGGACCAACAACCTCTTGCGCGTTTTTCTTCAAGCACACCTCTTGCTTTGGTGGAAGAAAAAAGCGCTACCTACTACTTTTCCTATCGGAAAAATGTGAAAAGAGTCGGAACTACTCACACCCCTAATAAGCACACTCATTTCCCTAATCGAACAGCCCTGAGGCCAGAAGGCGTCCAAGAGAGAGTAGAAGTCAGTGTCCACCCTTGGAGAAAAAAGCCAAGCCAGACACCTAATTGAAATCACTCTTCCCTATTTGTTGCCAGAGGACCACCGGGAGCAGAGACTGATAGGGAGAGATAGATTTATAAAGGGAGGGGATGGGGTGTGAGAGAGAGAGAGAGAGAGAGAGAGAGAGAGAGAGAGAGGGAGAGGGGGGAGTGAGAGAGAGAGATAGAGAGAGAGGGGGGAGTGAGAGAGAGAGGGAGAGAGGGAGAGGGGGGAGTGAGAGAGAGAGAGAGAAAGAGAGAGAGAGAGAGAGAGGGGGAGTGAGGGGGAGTGAGTGAGAGATAGAGATAGTGAGAGAGATAGTGAGAGAGATAGTGAGAGAGAGAGTGAGAGAGATAGTGAGAGAGATAGTGAGAGAGAGACAGATAGTGAGAGAGATAGATAGAGAGAGAGAGAGGAGTAGAGAGAGAGAGAGAGAGAGAGAGTGGGGAGGTGGAGAGTGAGAGAGAGAGCGAGAATCGGGAAGGGGAGAGTGAGAGAGAATGAGAGAGAGACAGAGAGAGACAGACAGACAGGCAGACAGACAGACAGAGACAGAGACAGAGAGACATTAAGACACAGAGAGAGCGAGACGGAACGAGTGGAAAGAAAGAGAGAGAGAAACAGAGAAACAGAAACAGAGAGGGGGCGGGAGGAAAGAGGGAAAAAGGAGAAGGAGAGAGAGAGAGAGAGAGAGAGAGAGAGAGAGAGAGAGAGAGAGAGAGAGAGAGAGAGAGAGAGAGAGAGAGAGAGAGAGAGAGAGAGAGAGAGAGAGAGATCGTGTGCAAGAGAGAAAGAGAGAGAGAGAGAGAGAGAGAGAC
This sequence comes from Littorina saxatilis, assembly GCF_037325665.1. Taxonomy (NCBI): domain Eukaryota; kingdom Metazoa; phylum Mollusca; class Gastropoda; order Littorinimorpha; family Littorinidae; genus Littorina; species Littorina saxatilis. Next base: position 54,389,346 of record NC_090250.1, on the reverse strand, counting down.
AGACAGACAGACAGACAGACAGACAGACAGACAGACAGACAGACAGACATACAGAGAGAAAGAGAGACGGAGACAGAGACAGAGAGACAGAGACAGAGAGGGAGAAAGCTGGGGAATCCTCGTCCGATCACTCTGTAGGAGACCGTCTCTAGAACCCCTTCCCGCCCCTCCCGACAATAATTGAAAATATGATTTGCAAGCAGTCCCCCGGCCGTATCCCCCTTTCCCCTCTCCCCGGGATGTTTGGGCAGGCAAGCGATGAACCCACTTTGCCATCGATTTTCGATTTGGCTCTAGCCCGCCTCGCCCAAAATGTCTTGGGTATCTAATTTGTCCACCTCCCTCGACCCCTCCTTTCTTCGTGTTGCTGCTGCTGGTGCTGGTGGTGTTGCTGCTGCAGCGTCGTGGGTTGCCTCGGTGGCGGCGTTGAGGTGAAGGAGAAACAATGCTGCATCATGGTGAAGGAGAAACAATGCTGCATCATGGTGAAGGACAAACAATGCTGCATCATGCTCAATAGCTCAGCGGGCGCAGGCTTTGAAACCAGTTGTCGCTATCTGAGTGTTCAACCCCCACTTTTGGAGAGGGATTTATTTCCCAGAGTCAACTTCGTGCAGACTCTTCTCGGGGTTTGAACGCCCCCGTGTGCACTCTAAAGATCCCATGGTAACAGCAAATGTCTCAGGCCTTGGAAACAGGAATACACGCATGAAGAAAACAATGGGTGGAACGATTCTGTCGCTGTACGCTATCCCCAGGGAAAGTAGCCCGACTTTTCTCGAGGGAAACTCCCCAAGAACAATAAGATATACCAAATACAAAAAACAACGTGTGGTACCCATAAAAGCGGACTCAAATGTAATGCAGAGGGGGTCCGCTGCACCAAGAAGATCATGGTTATAGACCCTGACTTCCAACGAAACGACAAGCATTCAACTGTCTGATGAGGTGGGAAGCCTGCTCGTAAAAAAAATGGCTGTACTTCTTGGGCTCAACCTGGATCTGCCAAACATTTTGATTGGTTGGGAAATTTAAAAATCTTTGAACGACTAGGTTTTTGAAAGAAACAACAACAAGACCAAAAAACACCGGCGATTCTTCCCTAGCTTCAGTCAGTCTGTCTGGATCTGAAACGGTTAATGTTAATTAGTTCTTAAACCTCTGTAAACTTTACTGATTGTTTTCATAATGTAGTCTGAAAAAAATGTCCGTACATGTTTGGTTTAAACAATGTTTATTCATATTTTACATGTTCAGGAAATGTACATGGACATAAGGTGAAGACAACAACAAGCCTACAGCTTATGGCGGTGTCTTCACAACAACAAGCCTACAGCTTATGGCGGTGTCTTCACAACAACAAGCCTACAGCTTATGGTGCTGTCTTCACAACAACAAGCCTACAGCTTATGGCGGTGTCTTCACAACAACAAGCCTACAGCTTATGGCGGTGTCTTCAAACAAATGTACAAGAAGAACATGGCAGACAGTCAAGCCCTTACACAGTAAGCAAAAACAATCCGTAATTTTTGCACAAAATATTATCTAAATTTAGAAGAGAAAAGAAAAAACGAAAAAGAAGGTGAGAAAAACACCAAAACAAAATAAAGTAAACACACATACACATCTAACCAGAAGAATGCGAAAAGGATAGTAATCAGTGATTAAACAAATCAAGAACAAATATTTGGGGACAAGTATTCAGACCGGAGGAGGGGAGGCGGGGGAGGGGGGGAGCGCGGGGGGGGGGGGGGTAGAGGAGGGAGAGAGAGAGAGAGAGAGAGAGAGAGAGAGAGAGAGAGAGAGAGAGAGAGAGAGAGAGAAAGAGGGAGAGAGAGAGAAAGAGAGAGAGAGAGAGAATTGAATTGAACTTTATTTAACAAGGATTAAGATTTAAGGCTACGCCTTTTCTTACAATCTGAGAGAGAGAGAGAGAGAGAGAGAGAGAGAGAGAGAGAGAGAGAGAGAGAGAGAGAGAGAGAGAGAGAGAGAGAGAGAGAGAGAGAAAAAATTGAATTGAATTGAACTTTATTTAACAAGGATTAAGATTTAAAGCTACGCCTTTCTTACAATCTGAGAGAGAGAGAGAGAGAGAGAGAGAGTGAGAGAGAGAGAGAGAGAGAGAGAGAGAGAGAGAGAGAGAGAGAGAGAGAGAGAGAGAGAGAGAGAGAGAGAGAGAGAGAGAGAGAGAGAGAGAGAGAGAGAGAGAGAGAGAGAGAGAGAATCTGTGTATGTCTAATTATTTCCAAACCGGCCAGTACGTCTAATGAATTCCTGAACGGTTTTAAGAATATTGATAATTTCAAACTGACGTTCGTTCACATCCCCTTCTAATAATGTAACAATATTAATAAAACGATTGTGAAGCGTATAGATGGTATCCTGGCGATCTTGCAAATAAGTTGGGCATTCCAAAAAAATAGTGGTCAACTGTTTCTGCACCAGTACATGTTTCATTGACTTCTACACTCAGAGGAGTAGACCTATGCCTAGTGTTCTTCTTCCACCTTGTCTACCCAAATAAAAGAGGCAATCTTCAAAGGTCAGATGGACAAAGACATAGCCATTTTTTTCACCCAAAGGAGATGTTTATCTCAGCTCGTTAGCCTGCTGCAATATTTCGGCATTTAATCCACAACTCGTTCCCACAACTACAACCCTATTGTCATCACGACTACTTAAGATACCAATAAATTTTATCTTCTTATGACTCCAGGTCCTGAATCGCCTGCATTTCTTTTCAAGATTGTGGATAGACTGGACTTACTGTCTGGGTAACAGAGGCTCTAAGGTCAGACAAAGGGTTAGATACTCGAGAAAAAAAAAAGAAAAAATCTGAGAACAGCGCCAACACTCTCACAAAACACAGGCACATTCCTCTCAGTCCAAACACACACAACCCACCTCGTCAGCAACATCATTAATAACATTTAATTAGCTTGTCTCACGGCATTCAGAACCGTGACTTTCCTCCTACACCTTCAGAAGGGAGACGAATTCGTCTTCATCAAATGAAGATCTTTGCCTCAGTGTCCAGTCTAGTCTCCGTCTATGCCCCCAGTATTTGATGTGGAAGTAACACTCGACTATAAAACCTCGACACTATCAAAAGTACCTTAGGTATTCCTAATTCCGGCCCTGTCTGTGACCTAAGAACTAAAGCCTGGCAATATCGTCGAGAGATTCTATAGATTCCTGGCCACGAATTGTGGGTAATAGTTTCTTGGGTTAGACACAAGGTTATGACAATACACAGAGAGAGAGAGAGAGAGAGAGAGAGAGAGAGAGAGAGAGAGAGAGAGAGAGAGAGAGAGAGAGAGAGAGAGAGAGAGAGAGAGAGAGAGAGAGGGGGGGACAGAGAGAGTGAGAGAGAGAGTGACAGTGAGAGAGAGGGACAGAGCGAGCGAGAGAGTAACAGTGAGAGAGAGTGAGAGAGAGAGAGAGAGTGAGAGAGAGAGAGAGAGTGTGAGAGAGAGAGAAAAAAAAGAGAGAGAGGGAGAGACAGGGAGACAGAGACACAGACAGATAGAGAGAGATTATGAGCATCCGGAAAAGGCAATCAAATATTCCAGACCCACTTGCTGCCTTGAGAGAGAGAGAGAAATAGAAATAGAAAGAGAGAGAGAGAGAAAGAGAAAGAGAGAGAGAAAGAGAGAGAGAGAGAGAGAGAGAGAGAGAGAGAGAGAGAGAGAGAGAGAGAAAGAGAGAGAGAGAAAGAGAGAGAGAGAGAGAAAGAGAGAGAAAAATACTGAGAGACAGAGACAGCGAGGGACAGAGACGGATAGAGAGGAACAAATTTGGAGACACTTAGATAGATAGAGGGAGAGAGAAAAAGCGAAAGAGCAAGAAAGAGAGAGACAGAGATAGCCATACAGGGAAACACTCAGCGAGACAGAAAGAGAGAGAGAGAGACAGAAAGAGATATATAGAGAGAGAGCAAGGGAGAGAGCAAGAGAGAGAAAGAGAGACAGACAGACAGACAAACGGACAGAGGCAAATAGAGAGAAGGAGAGAGTGACACAGAGACAGATTGGTTGGGACATATACCAGAATCTACACAGACGTTTTTGCAACTGTTCGGACACGTGACCAAAGTGTCGTCTGTCACAGAGTTCTGCTGACCAAGGCGTGGCCTCTCTGTCACACTTCATCAGCAAAACTCTGTCTGGAAGTGTCAACAACGTGTACAGTTCCCGGGCGCAATAGCCTATTGGTTAAGTTTTCCACCTGGGTTCGAGTCCTGGCTGCTATTGGCGGGTTAATAGTCAATCAATCAATCAATCAAATTAGTGAGGATTTTTCCGATCTCCCTGTTTAACGTATGTGCAGTCCTGTTAGTTAGTTATCCTCCTTCGTGTGTACACGCAGGCACAGGGTCAAAATTAATACGCACGGAAAAATCATGTATTCCATGATGAGCAAATCCAATTTTCTTGTTTTTTGATTCATGTATTCCATGACAAAGTTTATTGAAAGACAAAATCACCCAGCGTGCATCTCTTGTAACCGGAGTATGGATGACTAAACGTTGGAAGTTGAGTTAAAAAAAGGTGGTCCCAAAAATACAATCATGTTCATCTTTCTTCCATCCTTTGTTTGCTCTCTCTCGATCTCTGTCGCTGTCTTTGTCTCTCTCTGTCTCTGTCTCTGATTATCTGTCTTTGTCTGTCAAAGATATTGCCTGTCTGTCTGACTGTCTGTCTCTCTTCCTCGCTTTCTCTTAAAGACACAAAAGAGTGAAATGACACCGTCGTATTACAGCCTTAAATATTGGTCATTCATCCAAAAAACTCTTGAGGCAAAGAAACAAAAGTGGACGGGGCACTAACACAAGGTGACACCGGCCATGATGAAACGCCCAAGGGTGTTGCCCAAGGAGAGAAAAAGTCTCGTTGCGTGAGATCTTCCCGCGAGATGAGAGAAAATCGGGTTAGTGAGCAGGCCGCATGCGCTGCCATGTTGGATTACCATCTCAGAACGGAATTACTGGAGATAAGATTGAGTTTTGATGTCGTGATCAGCGGTGTGTGTGTGTGTGTGTGTGTGTGTGTGTGTGTGTGTGTGTGTGTGTGTGTGTGTGTGTGTGTGTGTGTGTGTGTGTGTGTGTGTGTGTGTGTGTGTGTGTGTGAATGCTGGACTAGAACATTGTTGCACTGAAATTGTCACAACAGGTAGGGATGATTTGGAGACACATTTTCACTCTTACTCTATTTGTAGACAGAATGTTCGAACGTATCTATTTTATGTGTTTGGTGTTAAAATAGTTACTTCAAGTGCACTTTAGATTTAAACAAATAACTGCTTTTTTGTTGAAAGGCTTCAAACGCACAAATGAACAACAACAAGAACAACAAGATGGAAAGATGAGTTCAACCCCTCGACGGTCGACATGCAGAAAAGAATGAAATGAACAACAACAAGAACAACAAGATGGAAAGATGAGTTCAACCCCTCGACGGTCGACATGCAGAAAAGAATGAAATGAACGAAGACTCAGCCGCTCAAGGAGAGTACATGTTTTTGTCACTCGCATTTTAGGAACACTAACCGGTCATCGGTAGAAATCGGTTCCAGTCTGACACGCAAAGGGGCACAACCTTGCCTGAAGCGTAATAACAAATTACCCCCCTTGCGCAACACAACACGAATCTAAAATCCATTGACTAAACATGACGGGCAGTTCATATCTAATCCGGGTCCTCATCTCATCCCCCAGACAAAAATCTCTCGCCGAAGAAATCCTGTGTTGATGTTCTTCTCTCTCCCTGCAGCGGCATTATCCCGGCTTAATTGCGTCGATGCTCCGCGATTTATCTCCCCTCCCAAGACTCTTCCGGCCGGGGAGATTGGTTTGGTGGGCTTTACTCTGACTGGGAATTATTTTTTCAGCAGGGTCGCGTTTGCTTTTCAGGGTTGTCTCCCCCGAACGGTTTTGTAAGAAAAGGGTCAGCAATTGAAAGGACGCTGTCTTCGTTTGAGAAATTGAAGTAAAAAAAAAAAGAAAAGAAAAAGAAGAGAAGAAAAAGGAAGATGGAAAAAAGGGAAGAAATTGAAGTAGCGTGAATGATACAGTTCAATCACCTCTTCTTTAAATTGTCCGGCATTAACAACAATGTTGTTATTGTTCTCAAAAAGCTTAATGTATAATAAAGCAACAGCAAGTACATGCAATTTGAGTAGCGTGATTTCATATATAATACAACAACAACAACAACAACAACAACAACAACAACAACAACAACAACAACAACAACAACAACAGCAGCAACAACAGCAAGAGCTACGGACACGTGTTTTTAGACCTGCGCACACAACACGAACACCGAGGCATAATTAGTGAAAGGTTACCAGAAAAAAAAGAATAAAAAGAAGGCCAGATGAAAATAAATTATATCCTGTATGGGGATTCAGCCCATTTGCAAAAGTAAAGAGCTACATTTCACTTTCCATTTTTAAATCAATTCCTCCTCCATCACCCCACACTTTCTCCAAAACGTTTAACAACACACACACACACACACACACACACAACAGAGTCAGATACGCATATTGACACACAGAGTACGAGAACCAGACAGACAAAGAGACTTGGAGACCGACAGAGAAGGAGAGATGCACACACACACACACACACACACACACACACACACACACACACACACACACATGTACCGGCCTCACCATACACCACAAGACCTCCACTCCCACAATTACCACAAGAAAACACACGGACGTTTTCCCTCAAAACACCCCATCGCATGCATGGAAGCGTCGCCCAATGACACGAGGCATCTTGGAATCAGACGCTTTTTGCTCCCGGTCTCTTAGGCTGGATCTGCTCATCAAATATCAGTCAGAGAAAAAACAAATCCCCGTGAAGCCTTTATGTTGCATTTTCCTCGCCCAATTGATCTCAGCACGGCAATGGAGAGCTCTTTTTGGCGACGATAAGAATCGAAATTTGTTCATTCTACGCTGTAGCTCATTGAGAAGGAGAGGCGAAAAAGCCATCGTGTTTCATACGTCAGGCTTCTTAACTGCAGTAGCCCTGGAAGGGTCGTCTGTTGCTTTATGGTAGTAAGAATTTCTTTGATAACCGTTAACGGTGCGTTTCCTTCACAGCAGATTCACCCGAAGGGTTATCTGTCCAATGAATGTTTAACTTTATATTTAAAATCAGCTACTAGCCACGGAGTGTCAGGACTATGTTTTATTATCGGATTGTTTGTTTTCATTTCCATCACTTTTAATCACCTTTGTTTGCCTCGCATAGACTTCTTCTGGACTGGGTGGCCGAGTGGTAACGCACTTGCGCTCGGAAGCGAAAGGTTGCGAGTTCGACCCTGGGTTAGCAATTTTCTCCCCCCTTTCCTAACCTTGGTGGTGGGTTCAAGTGCTAGTCTTTCGGATGAGACGAAAAATCGAGGTCCCTTCGTGTACACTACATTGGGGTGTGCACGTTAAAGATCCCACGATTGACAAAAGGGTCTTTCCTGGAAAAATTGTATAGGCATAGATAAAAATGTCCACCAAAATACCCGTGTGACTTGGAATAATAGGCCGTGAAAAGTAGGATATGCGCCGAAATGGCTGCGATCTGCTGGCCGATGTGAATGCGTGATGTATTGTGTAAAAAAAAAATCCATCTCACACGGCATTGAATATGTGCGCGATATAAATTGCATAATTTTTTTTTTAAATCCCTGCGCTTAGAACTGTACCCACGGAATATTCGCGATATAAGCCTCATATTGATTGATTGATTGATTTTTCTCATTGAAAGCGATTGTTTTTTTCGAAACTACACGTCACACTGAGTCTACATGATCAATTTCCATACCATTTGATTGCAAGAACAGCAGCTTAAATTGTAACGTAAGCATGGCCCGATGTGGATTGTGGCTTTGGAGTTCTTAACATGTTTTCAACACTCAGTTGTGTTTTCTCTCAAAACTGCTTATGTTCTTATGTAAATATGTGCAGGTACCTTTGATGGAGGAGGCATAATCTGTATTTAAGGAAGAACATTGAAAAAAACAATGGCAAAGGATATATTTCAATTGAATGCCTTGCCAAAACAAATGTTGTCATAATTTGTGTGTGTAAAATAAGTCCTGATGCCTACTCCTTGGTAGTATAAGTTCGTAAAATCGTGATGTTTCCTCAGAATGTCCATACTCGGACATGCGGAGCAAACGTGTATACCCTTCGTTCAATTGATATTTTGAGATCACAACTCAACCTTTGGGCGACAGTGTCTAGTGACAGACAAAGCAACTAATTCACAACAAGGACAGAAACACGTGACTGCAAGTACATGATCGGAGATAATGCAGCTGCCATTCGGAGTTTCAAATTTGAAAGTTAAACTTTAAGACGCCAAAGAAGGCGTATAACTTTGGGTTCTGAGATTTCTTGACGACGTTATTCAGAGGTTTAAATATAACTTCATACCTAAACGTTCGTATTTGAGTTGCACGTATCAATCAATCAATCAATAGGAAGCTTATATAGCGCGTATTCCGTGGGTACAGTTCTAAGCGCTTGTCAATGAAACCTATTATCGGGGATTGTGATTTTTTTTTAGTGCAGTGTATATTTGTCCTCTCCTCGATCTTTCTGAGCCCTTGCAGCTTGGTGAGGGCAGGGAGCTAGTACAATCTTTTGTCTTCCTATTAATTCACCTCGCACTGTTGATAGCAAACATCCCTAACTAAATTTGCACCAGATCTCTGATGGGAAAAAATCAGCAAAGTGTCCCTATGTTTTCACAAATCAAGAATTTATTTTATTTACTGGTGGTCAAGGACAACTTCACATGCTGTGAAGAAATGAATGTTGCTCCATTTCCGCTAACAGTAGATTATACGTTATTTGTATTTATGACCAAAATATGACATTTTACACAGATAGAGACAGTCAGTGTTCCTCCGAGACTGTCGAGATCTGTGTTAAATGTAATATTTTATCGAAAATACAACGACAATTTATATACCGATCGATTTTAGTTAGAATTCCGTTTATTTCTTGAAATTGAACGCACACAAACATGCACTGTTTTGTAGTTTCGGCTATCCGCCTAAATATCAGTTTCGGACTCTGGCGTCACATGGATCAAAGAAGGAACATTCAATGTTCAATCGATACATATATCATTATTAGTGGCAAGGGTGCTTATAAATGTTGTTTACTTGGCCAATATTTCTATAACCATATATCTCGTTTCACTTCAGTCCACCCGACAAAGCAGGTGTGTGTGTGTGTGTATGTGTGTGTATGTGTGAGTGTGTGCGTACGTGTGCGTGCGTGTGTGTGTGTGTGTGTGTGCGTGTGTGTGTGTGTGTGTGTGTGTGTGTGTGTGTGTGTGTGTGTGTGTGTGTGTGTGTGTATGGAGGAATGAGTTTCTCCTCACTGCCTGCAACAGTCCCGTTGACTGCAGGCAAGACGATGCTCGTGTGAAACACTCTCGCCCAAGGAAAGTGAGAAGAAGAGAAGAGAGCAAGATAGGAAGTCATTCACGTGTAGCAAATCGCTTGTTGATGCGAGAAACCAGCAAAGTGGGCTATCGATTATTTCTGCATGGGCGGGAAACTGATTACAGGTTCCATATCGGATGGAAATTGATTAATCAAACGGTTTGATGGCGCGAAAATTGTAGGTTTGTGGCTGACTTTAAGTCGTTTGGGGATTGTGACTGGGAGCGGATGGAGATGGAGGGTAATGGGAAGGGGGGGGGGGGGGGGGCTTAGGGTTGAGGGGGGTCAAGATGTTAAATACAAACGAGCTAGGGAAACACAGAAACAGCTTGGGCAGACAGGCGTGAAGATGGGGTACTGTTGGTAGAAGAAGCAGAGAGAGAGAGAGAGAGAGAGAGAGAGAGAGAGAGAGAGAGAGAGAGAGAGAGA
>NC_090250.1:54312754-54375254 GCF_037325665.1 Littorina saxatilis | reverse complement strand
ACGGGTCTGGTTCTCAACAAGAACATCACAGTAGCAAACAACATTCACCACAAGTCAAATGTCATGAATAGAAAGCGACAGACAAGCACTAAATAAACACACAGAATGTCTTTAGAATGTGATAGCACGTACATTTACTTTATTTTTAATTTTCTTTTGTGTAACGTTTAACAAAAATGAGCCCATCGAAGCATTAGAAATTGTAATTTTACTCGAAACTTATGAGTAATGTATGTATTGCATGAACAAATATATGCACGCGCATACGCAGACACGAACACAAACCAAGCCATACATACAGACACACACACACACATTTTGTTTTTTATTTGTGTTGTTGTAAGAATTAGGCTAATCCTCTACCACACGCAGAAGGTAGGCTAGACCTCAGAGACTTTCCATTCGCTGCCCGGAAATTGAAAGTGAAGGTCAGAAACAATCAGTTAATTGACATCTACAGTTCAAGTCAACGGCCGTTCCAACAGTTCGGACAGTCTGCATGAAATGACCACCCACTTGTTCAACCACGGTCAATTCCTGGAGCAACTGCACTCGACCTGTACTTTACGGGAACAAGATAGTAATGAAAATTGAAAATGTACTCACAAGAAACCAACACCAAAACGAACTAATAACCGTGATCGACGAATGTCTTCTTCAGCCAATAAATATTAATAGTTTGTTTCGTGTTGATATTCCGTTTTGGTGTTTGTTTCTGGTGAGTACATATTCATGATCTTGTTCCCGTTCTTCGTACGTGCAGTTGCTTGTTCCACGTTATGTACTAGACTTTAAGCGAGTTCTGTTGTTTTGATGCTATGTTGTTCAGCTTTCCTGAATTCATTTCCAGGCACTAAAGAGGTTAAGCTTGTGTGTGTGTGTGTGTGTGTGTGTGTTGACAAACGCATAGCTTTATACACTTGCGTAAACATTTCGATGCACACACACACACACACACACACATGCACACACACACACGAACACAACCGCGATACTTAGGCCGATTCTTCATCTTAAACGACCTATTTGGATGTTTACACAAAACTACAGGTAGAAGAACCAACCAGGCAGCCAAACACACAAGTGACAAGCAAAGTGATAATTATACGTTACACGTTTTCCATTCAGATAAAGCAGTTTGATACAATATAAACGAGTGACGATCAAAATGATTTCCGTTGCACTTTTTCATGTTTACGCGTGACAAAAAATAAAAACTGAAATCAACACACAACGCTTTCTTTACATGTATCATGCATTCTGTAGTCGAGCACAAGATTGTCAAAACAGTATATACAGAACAACACACGTACGTCATGGGTAAAGTCTTTTACCTTGGCTTTTTCACACACTGAACTATTCTCAGTAACCTCCCTTCCCTTACCACGCCAAGAAAGACCGATTCGTCTGCCTGTCTCAAAGACCCGTTTGTTAATGTTGAAATGTTTGTACATTTTCATTACAGCATTCATATGATCATACAATAGAGCAAAGAAATGTAAACCTTCACACACAGTTTAGCCGGATACATTCACTCCCCTGTACAGTCCATCGGGGTATCCAGTTTCCTTAAAGTCGGAATCTCATTTGAAATGCAGGTCATTACAATACACATCTGCTTGAGTTAACATAAGTTTATTTACATGTCCTTTGTTGATGTTTAATTTCACAATTACCATTTACCAGGGCTAGTTACCAGGCTAAATGTCCACATTTATTGTCACCAAACCAGCAGTAATTTCACAATTACCATTTACCAGGGCTAGTTACCAGGCTAAATGTCCACATTTATTGTCACCAAACCAGCAGTAATATCACAACAGCAGGAAAACATGAGCAGAAAGATTGAACCAATAGCAATTCATGTAACGGTTTCACACGTGTTGATACAGGTCACGTGACAGTTCACAACACACATCAGTGTAACAGCAACGCATAAATATAAACATGTTATCAGAACATTTCACGTCAAGCTCCGTGCGTGAATGCGTCATGCTTTTGTACAGTTTCGATTTCATGGATATGTCGTCACGTAAGGTGACGTAGTGTCTCTGTGGATATGTCTTGATACTACGTGACGTAGAAGCAGGTGTGGATATGACGTCATAAGGCCTCTTCAGATGGGTTCTCCGCCCCGATCAGTTCACCGGCAAACCTGCACTGAGGGTGAAGTCACACTTCAGATTCTTGTTGATTTCCATCCCAAACATGAGAAATGAGAAATTCTAATAATTCAATTCAATTCAATATAACTTTCAATTCAATTCAATAAAGTATCATCTGAGTGTAGGACAAGCGAACATTTTTCTCTTAACTCGTATACACAGTTACGTTAGGCTTATTACATCACATTTATTTATTTATTTATTTATTTATTTATTTGGTGTTTAACGTCGTTTTCAACCACGAAGGTTATATCGCGACGGAGAAAGGGGGGGGATTACATCACATAAACTCACACTTTTGAAACACATAAACACATACAATTGACAATTCACACATCTGCACACACATATCCCAAACAAATCGCATCCATACCCACACACTCACATACATATCCACCAACATACTCGTATGCGTCCATTATTAATTATCAATAAATTACTACAGCTGTCAACTTAAAACTTTCCATAGGATACGAAAAAGTCTTCGTTAAAATCCTAGCGTAAGGTAAGCAGTGAACCCTTCCTTCAGTAACAGAAGGTCAATAACACATCTTATTTATCGAACACACGCTCACGCACCCCCCCCTCTCTCTCTCTCTCCCTCTCTCTCCCTCTCTCTCTCTCTCTCTCTCTCTCTCTCTCTCTCTCTCTCTCTCTCTTTCTCTGGGCGAGGGCTGGTTACAAAAAGCTCGTTGTATTGCTTATGCCACAACCCTCGAAAAATAAAATTTGATTTGATTTGATTTGATTTGATTTGATTTGATCTCTCTCTCTCTCTCTCTCTCTCTCTCTCTCTCTCTCTCTCTCTCTCTCTCTCTCTCTCTCTCTCTCTCTCTCAAAAGTGCAACATACACAACAGACAAGCAGGGAGTTAAATCCGAAGCCCGAACAAATGTTTATCCACAACCAGTTTGGTTATTCTTGCACCTAAGTGAAGGATGGTGTGTTTTTTTGCATTCAAGTTAATCTTAGATTCATATAGGCTAGCTGTTGCGAAGGCAATGACCTTGCGCCGTAAATTGAAATAGTCTAGCCATTAACGCTGGCCTCAATGTAGTTGCAATTGAATTTTCCTTCATTGATTCTTCTTTACAGACACAGACTAAGCCAAACATACACAGATGTCTGTACACACACAGACAGTCAGACAGACAGAGAGACAGACAGACAGACAGACAGACAGACAGACACAGTCAGATAGACACAGTCAGACAGACACACACAGAGACACACACAGACACACACACACAGACAGATAGACAGACAGACAGACAGAGACAATGAGACAGACAGACAGACACAGTCAAAGATAGACAGATAGACAGACAGACAGACAGAGACAGTCAAAGATAGACAGATAGACAGACAGACAGACAGAGACAGTCAAAGATAGACAGATAGACAGACAGACAGACAGACAGACAGACAGACAGACAGACAGACAGACAGACAGACAGACACACTCACACACATTTTTACTCATGCCCTCTTTTCCCCCCAACACACATACGCCCAAAGCAAACCAGGCGAAACCCAAACCAGGCGAAACCCAAACCAGGCGAAACCCAAACCAGGCGAAACACAAACCAGGCGAAATAAGAACACTACCCAACCACCCCGTCTTTATATCATGACCCGTTCACAGCAACACCAAACACGACCGATGAAATCACGTGACTTACGGCCCCATTTTTGCCGGGTGCTACTGGCGGCGGGATTTCCGGCCGTGGCGGTGTCACCACCATTCGCTGCTGACGTCTCTCGCGAAGCTTCTGGAACTGGCCGACCACCTGCACCCGTCCGTACCGTGTCAACCCACATTTGATTAAGGTCCATGTTTTTTTCCACAACAAAGAAACGATTAAAAAAACAAAGAGACTGCCAGCGTTCCAAAATTCAGAATCAAAAAACAAGAAAGGTAAGTTGTCGGAACGTGTGTTATTGACAAAACAATACATTCACAAATATATCGACCCAACGGTCTTTTAAGTGCACAGACAAACAATTAATAACGAAATTTTTGTTATATTTGTGAATGTATTGTTTTGTCAATAACAAACGTTCCAACAACCTACCTTTCTTGTTTTTTGATTAACAAAGAAACGAGTTTTGTTAAGTTTATTTCACTGAAAAACATAAGTTATTAAAGAAGTTGAAGTGATATTTTACTTTGAAATAATTTATAGTCGGTTGTTGTTTTGACTTCACCCTACTATTTCAAACTACTAAATACATGTTCAGAACCCGTGATTTTCTTTTCTTTACATTTTTCTTTAAAATCCTTATTTATTTCGCGATATTAACTTTTTTTGTATTGTTGAAACTGTTTTCGTTTGTTCTTTTTTATTCGTTTCCCTAGTATTCATGCGAATGGTTTGTTACTTACCATAGCCAAGCTGTCCCTAGTATTCATGCGAATGGTTTGTTACTTACCATAGCCAAGCTGTCCCTAGTATTCATGCGAATGCTTTGTTACTTACCATAGCCAAGCTGTCCCTAGTATTCATGCGAATGGTTTGTTACTTACCATAGCCAAGCTGTCCCTAGTATTCATGCGAATGGTTTGTTACTTACCATAGCCAAGCTGTCCCTAGTATTCATGCGAATGCTTTGTTACTTACCATAGCCAAGCTGTCCCTAGTATTCATGCGAATGCTTTGTTACTTACCATAGCCAAGCTGTCCCTAGTATTCATGCGAATGGTTTGTTACTTACCATAGCCAAGCTGTCCCTAGTATTCATGCGAATGCTTTGTTACTTACCATAGCCAAGCTGAAGTGCTTGCCCTTGAGCCTGGACTTGACGAAGTAATCGAGGAGAGCGACGATCATGGCGAGCACCAGGCCGCCGATCAGGATGTGAAAAATGCCAGACACGTTGGACAGGGTCAGAGAACTCGTCTTGCTTTCCTGAAACACCAGGAATCATTATTGTTTTATACTCAGAGAACCTGTTTTGCTTTCCTGTAACACCATGGAACATTCAGGTTTTATACTAAGAGAGCTCGTCTTACTTTCCTGAAACGCCATGGGACATTCATGTTTTATATTCAGAGAACTCGTCTTGCTTTCCTGAAACACCATGGGACATTCATGTTTTATATTCAGAGAACTCGTCTTGCTTTCCTGAAACACCATGGAACATTCTTGTTTTATATTCAGAGAACGTGTCTTGCTTTCCTGAAACACCATGGAACATTCTTGTTTTATATTCAGAGAACGTGTCTTGCTTTCCTGAAACACCATGGAACATTCTTGTTTTATATTCAGAGAACGTGTCTTGCTTTCCTGACACATCATGGAACATTCTTGTATTATACTCAGAGAACTCGTCTCCTGAAACACCATTGGACATTCATGTTTTATACTCAGAGAAATCGTCTTGCTTTCCTGAAACACAATGGAACATTCATGTTTTATACTCAGAGAACTCGTCTCCTGAAACACCATGGGACATTCATGTTTTATACTCAGAGAACTCGTCTTGCTTTCCTGAAACACAATGGAACATTCATGTTTTATACTCAGAGAACTCGTCTCCTGAAACACCATGGGACATTCATGTTTTATACTCAGAGAACTCGTCTTGCTTTCCTGAAACACCATGGAACATTCTTGTTTCATATTCAGAGAACTCGTCTCCTGAAACACCATGGGACATTCATGTTTTATACTCAGAGAACTCGTCTTGCTTTCCTGAAACACAATGGAACATTCATGTTTTATACTCAGAGAACTCGTCTCCTGAAACACCATGGGACATTCATGTTTTATACTCAGAGAAATCGTCTCCTGAAACACCATGGAACATTCATGTTTTATACTCAGAGAACTCGTCTCCTGAAACACCATGGAACATTCATGTTTTATACTCAGAGAACTCGTCTCCTGAAACACCATGGAACATTCATGTTTTATACTCAGAGAACTCGTCTCCTGAAACACCATGGAACATTCATGTTTTATACTCAGAGAACTCGTCTCCTGAAACACCATGGAACATTCATGTTTTATATTCAGAGAACTCGTCTCCTGAAACACCATGGAACATTCATGTTTTATACTCAGAGAACTCGTCTCCTGAAACACCATGGAACATTCATGTTTTATACTCAGAGAACTCGTCTCCTGAAACACCATGGAACATTCATGTTTTATATTCAGAGAACTCGTCTCCTGAAACACCATGGAACATTCATGTTTTATACTCAGAGAACTCGTCTCCTGAAACACCATGGAACATTCATGTTTTATACTCAGAGAACTCGTCTCCTGAAACACCATGGAACATTCATGTTTTATATTCAGAGAACTCGTCTCCTGAAACACCATGGAACATTCATGTTTTATACTCAGAGAACTCGTCTCCTGAAACACCATGGAACATTCATGTTTTATATTCAGAGAACTCGTCTCCTGAAACACCATGGAACATTCATGTTTTATACTCAGAGAACTCGTCTCCTGAAACACCATGGAACATTCATGTTTTATACTCAGAGAACTCGTCTCCTGAAACACCATGGAACATTCATGTTTTATATTCAGAGAACTCGTCTCCTGAAACACCATGGAACATTCATGTTTTATACTCAGAGAACTCGTCTCCTGAAACACCATGGAACATTCATGTTTTATACTCAGAGAACTCGTCTCCTGAAACACCATGGGACATTCATGTTTTATACTCAGAGAAATCGTCTTGCTTTCCTGAAACACAAGGGAACATTCATGTTTTATATTCAGAGAACTCGTCTTGCTTTTCTGAAACACGGTGGGACATTACACGTTATTTGTATTTTTGACCGAGACAACGCCGGCGAGACAACGCCCCCGAGACAACGCCGGCGAGACAACGCCGGCGAGACAACGCCGGCGAGACAACGCCCCCGAGACAACGCCGGCGAGACAACGCCCCCGAGACAACGCCCCCGAGACAACGCCCCCGAGACAACGCCCCCGAGACAACGACCCCGAGACAACGACCCCGAGACAACGCCGGCGAGGTGAACAATGACTGTCTCGATCTGTGTAAAATGTCATACTTAATACCAGGAACCTTTATGTATCAATCGAGTTTAGTTAGAATTTCTTTTACTTTTTACATTTGAACGCACACAAACATACACTCTTTTGTAGTCTAGGTTAACCGCCTAAATAATATTACATTATATTATAAGTTGTTGTCGGACTTTGACGTCACATGACTCAAAGAAGGAAATTTTAAAGTAAAATCGATACATTAGTGTTTTAACCTCAGAACAGTAAACCTTAAACCGAAGTGTTCCACTTTTGAACATACGTTCTGTAACCAGTTGTGAACACTATATGACATAGTGCATATTTCTACCAGAAAGGGTTGGGGTTAGAAGGTTAACACTAGTGTTCAAACGAAACAGAAAATGTGTTCACTGGATGTGGAACACTTGAGTTGAGAGTGTAGACTGGCTTTCCAGTAACATACAGCATGCATGTTCCTCACACGCATTAACACGCTCTGGGTGGTATTCACATAGATAGATTAGTTACGACTGAAGAAAGCTTGAATGTCATAAAAGGTTTAAAGCCCGATCAGGCTATGCTATGTGTTTAGGAAAAAAACCCACACTCTACAACAAGCATTTAAATCCAATTACACGCGGAAATCCATCACTTCGGTAACACAAGCAAGGTGTGAAAGATCACAATACTGAATTATTCAAACATTGTTATTTCCAGAACGATAATATAAAGAAGTAGAGGAGAGGATCTAAAAAAAAAGGTCTCCGCAGCTTTGCTCTTTTAATCCAATTCGAAACAAACATGTTTCAATTACAAACCTGTGACTAAAGATAAAAAAAACAAAAGCTGAGAGAGAGACAATGACAATGACAATGACAAATCTTTATTTTTCGAGGGTGACAAGAATAAGCATAGATATGCTTTTTTGCATCTGGCCCTCGCCCTAAAGAGGGACTAAACTATTTTACTATAACTATGACTAGGGAAAAAAAGGTTACATAAAAACATTAATGGTAGAACATATAAGTTTATGTACATGAAGCGCATTATGTAGAAGCATTGTAGATCATAAGGTAGTGTTCAAAATTGGGTGTAAAGCAATGAAGATAAACGGAAAGTAACCCAACAATACATTAGCTCAGCAAAACAATGTATTACAGAGCCAAATCTTCGTGATTTTGTCACAATAAACCATAATTCCGATAATGAACAACTGTATACAAAGAAAACATACCAATCAAGTTTATTTGTTCATAGAGTTCATTAAATGGAAAGAATATTTGGTTCTAAAAGAATCTGTGTTGGTGGATTGCCGCAGGGCGTCCGGAAGAGCGTTCCAGAGGCTGCTTCCTGAATAAACAAGACTTGATTTAAATAGGTCTATCCTAGGAAGAGGAGTGTTTAGTTTTATAAAGTGGTGCGAATTCTTCAAAGAGAACTTTGAGCAAATGGTTTCGGGTGCATTTTCTGTCATAATTTTATGCATCATTATTCCTTTGTTGTAATTCATTCTTGACTTCAGAGGTAGGACCCCTATGTTGATGTAGTCTGAGTCGGTGAGAGTAGTCTGTTTGAGTAATACTACTTTTAGCGCTCTTTTGTGTAATCTGCTGAGTAGCTTTAGGGAATTATCACTTGCAGAGTCCCATAGAGTGGATGCGTAATCAATAAGAGACTGAATATGAGCAGTGAAAAATAACTTCCTGGCTTGACAATTAAGGAAGTGTTTAATTCTAGATAAGAGGTACACTTTCTTTGACACTAATTTACTAAGTTGCTCAATGTGAGTTGACCAAGACAGGTTGTTATCGATGTGGACACCTAGAACTTTGTGATGGTCGACTTTTTCCACTATATTGCCGTCAATCATTAAATCGGGACCAGTTGAGGTAAAATTCTGTCGTTTTTGTCTAGTTGTAATTATCATATATTTGGTTTTCTTTGGGTTAAGAGACATGTGATTTAGGTCAGTCCATTCTGTCAGCTGGTTTAGACTTCCTTGGAGGGATTCTGATAAGCGAGTTAAATTTTTGTTACTGGAGTGAATTGTGGTATCATCTGCAAAAAGTTCACATAAATGTTGAATATAAAGGGGGAGGTCATTAACATATATTGAGAAGAGCAGAGGTCCTAATACCGATCCTTGTGGTACACCGTAATCTACAGCTTGCATGCTCGATGCTCTAGTGTTTGTAAGAACTGTCTGTTGTCTGTCAGAGAGGAATGAACTAACGAGATTGATAGTATCATATCCGACGCCATACAAACCGAATTTTCTAAGCAATAATGTGTGATCAATTACGTCAAAGGCTTTTGCAAAGTCTACGAAAATGGCACCACAGAATTCATTATCGTTTATTTTGTCCAACCACTGATCAACAAGAGAGATTAAGGCAGTGTGGCAGGAATGCTTAGCTCTAAATCCTGATTGTTTAGGATGGAATAAGTTGTTTTGGTTGAAATGTGTTAGGATGTGTTTGTTGATATGCTTTTCCAGTGGTTTTGATAACACAGACAAAATGGAAATTGGCCTATAATTTGAGGGGTCTCTTTTGTCACCTGATTTAAACAGAGGAATGACTTTAGCCTGTTTCAGGGCGACTGGAAAATATTTTTTGTCTAAACAGAGATTGTAAATGTAGGTAAGTGTTTCAGAAATTACGGGGGCTGACAATTTAAGAATCCTACCATCAAGCCCATCGAGCCCCCGGGTGCCTGTTTGCTTGAGGTGTGTAAGTGCGTGAAAAACTTCAGGTACTGTAAGAAGGGGAATTTTTGCTTGACATGAAATTTGTTTTGATTTGCAAAATTCTTCTAAAACTTTCAAATCATTTAATTTGGACTTGTCATTTTTAATCACATTTTCAGCAATTTTGGAAAAATGTGTGTTTAAAGCATCGGGAGATATGTCCTTGATACAACTCGGATGACTGGCAGCCTTTTTATTCGTAAGTTCATTTATTGCCTTCCATATATTCTTTGAGTTTTGCTTTGAACTTGATGCTAGGTCACGAAAATATTTTATCTTTTTTGTTCGTTTAAGTGAATTTACCTTATTTCTCTGTTCTCTGTATTCCTCTTCCTTGCCAACCGACTTTAAAAAGTCGCGATGGTCAATGGCATGTTGTAAATCATTATCAAACCATTTAGGTTTTACAATGTGCCTAACTCTCTTTATTCTCCACGGAGCATGTTTATCGTATATGTCATTGAAGGCACTAAGCCAATGTGTTAGGGCTTCGTCCGGATCCGTAAAATTGTAAGTATCAGATAGTGGGGAATTCCAAAGTTCATGTAGAAAGGTGTCTTCGTTAAATTGAGAAAAAGAGCGGTATTTTATTGTCTTGTGACCAACTTTAGGAATTTTGACACCCTTTCTTGACCATGTTAAACAGACAGGAAAATGATCGCTGCAACCATTGGCTGGAACACAACATTCGACAATATTATGGTGATCAGTAACATAGATATGATCTATCAGAGTACTGCTGGATGATGTGACTCTAGTGGGAGTGTTGACTATTTGTTTAAGATTATAGAGGTTAATCATATCAACCCACTGCTTGTTTTGTTTAAGCAAATCAACATTAAAGTCTCCCAACAGAATTGTTTCCTTTGACTCGAGCAGAACTGCATCTAACATCTGTGTAAAGTTATCTGACCAGTTTGCTCGCTCTGCGGGATTTCTATAACAAAATCCTATGAGGAGTGGAGGTGCTCCTCTCAACTTAACTTCAATCCACACAGATTCCACGAAGTTCTCAAGGTGTATTATTCGTGTATAACTAATTGATTCACTTATGTACAAAAGTATACCAGTTTCTCTACTTTGCTGAGGGTCTCTGCGTAACGTCCTGTAACCTGGAATAACAACGTCAGAATCCGAAATCTGAGGTGTTAATCTTGATTCTGTGATCCCAAAAATGTGAAAACTTGTTCCAGTATTTAACAGCATTGTAGAAATATCATTGATTTTATTTATAGCATGGTTAATGTTCAGGTGCCCAACACGGAGACCCTGTTTTGTTGGCCATGTAGTAGGAGAGCTACTCATATTTAAGCTCAAGTAGCGTTTTGGGGCGTTTTTTGTTTGTTTGTTTGTTTAATTAAACAATATACTTATTGATACTGAATCAGCTAATTATCCAGTAAGCAAGACAACAAAATAATGAAGAGATACAAAACAGTGATGGAACCAAAATGATATATGACACTTTACGAAACACAACGTCAAGCGTAAATTAACTAGTAAAGAGACAAGGAACTGTTTCCGACGACAAACTAGGTAAACAGCGAAAACAAACAATAAGCAAGTAGAAAATCGAAAAGCAGACAAGCACAATTAGGAAACAGGAAAATAAAAATAAAACGGTACTGTTACCGTTTATAATGATAAAGAACCAAACTAAAACTACAGAACTAGTGTAATAGACTCTTAACAAGTCTGACACAAAGCAGTTGACACAAGAGTCAATGTTGACACACTTGTCGCTTAGAAACAGAAGTCACTTTCAATCCGATAGAAAAGGGCGAATCGCTTGACCGTCCGAACACACTGCTGTCACTAAAGCTTGTCCGATTAAAGGCGCACAATAAAGGAGCACGCACACATCGAGTCTCTGTCTCACGCAAGACAAAGAATGTGATTCTCGTCTCTTTGTGAAAGAGTTGCTGTGACAGCCTGAACCACAGCACAGTAAAAACGAAGGTAATATGAAGTTCAATCAGGAGGATAAAGGCCACGAAATCATGCTCACACCCTCACGAGGGTAAATTACTAAATGTTCGTGCAGTAGCACAGTCGTACATAAAAGTATGCAAAGTGTTACCATCATGGCAGATGACACCAATAATGCTGTATTGTCTCGCATTCTCTTACCGCACGCACACACACACACACACACACACACACACACACGCTCATACACACATGCGCTCACACACACACATACACACACACACACACACACACACACACACACACACACATGTAAGAGTAATCCAAAAAATAAGTCGTCACACCTATGAAATACACTCCACGTGACATTACACCAGCGTACACATATCCGAGTTGTACTTGTAGTAGCCCTGGTAGCTGGAGGGTGGGGAACACTGTTGAAGATGTGGGAGCATGGGACCGTATGCACGGTGGGGTGGCACTGTGTTATGGTGTGTCTGGAGCGGGAATGATGAAGGAAGCATGTGGCGCGGGGGAGACCAAGGGGCTGCATATTGCCAGACATATGGAGGCACAGGGTAGGGCGGCCCCTCTCTGACTGCCTGATGGGACTGGCTGTAGTGCTGCTGATCGCTGGAGCGGCGCAGTCTGCAGACATCGTTGGTCTGTTTCGCAGAAGTCGTGGTTGTGTTGCCCGGCTGCTTTCGCTCCCCTAGGTGAGGGGGTGGGTGTGGGTAGGGCGTTGGACTGTTTCGCAACACAAGTTCCGGTCCCTGGTCGTGGTGGCGACTCGGCTGTCCGGTTCCGCGAGGGGTCTGCAGCAAAGGTCCCCGGCGCTGCGAAGTTGCAGCAGGCTGGCCGGTGTAGCGATGTGAGATTGGCCCCTCTGTCACCTTTCTCTCTCGGCCTCGTTGATCTTGTTCTTTGTCCACAATCTTTACATCGGCAAACTTGAGATTGCATGCCAGGCGTATGGTACCTTGCCGACTTGGGTGAAGGGCGTCCCGGTACAGGGCCTTGCGAGGGGCGCCACTGGCGGTGAGGAAGGTGTCAGTGTGGTCAATAAACAAGACACACTCTCTGGCACAAACCCTTTCCAGGGAATGATTGGAGGTCGCTACAGTCTTGCTCAGAGCGTGCTCTCCCTTTGGTGGCACAAGAGAGGAAGCATGTAGACGTGCTGCAGGAAACACCTTCTTCATGAGCTTGAACAATCCGGACCATGCTGTCTCTGTGATGGTGTTGTGTCGGCAAGTGTTGACCCCGATGTGGACGATTACTAGTTGAACCTGTTTGGATTGTGGAATGTTGGTCAACCAGTGCGTTAAATCGTCCACACAGAGGCCCGACACACTGAGGTTTTGGGACGCTTTGCCGGGAAACATGAGTTCTTCTCTGACAGTTCTCATCACCGAGTCACCGAGCAGCACGCGAGTGGTTGAAGAAGCTACTCGGAGCTCTGCCAGCTGCTGCCGTGGATTTAAGTTGTCGGGAGACTGAAGTTTCGCAGCAGATAGACGCAGTTTGTTTTCTCGTGTGATATTGATAGACTCTTCATTCGTGTCAGCGCCATTCTGTAGTACAGGCTGAGTGACTCTCTTAGGTAGAGCTGAACTTGTTTCCACCTCATCGTTCAGCGCTTCAAACCTGTTGAACGTTTCGACACCCGCATCGACTTGAGCGGGTATAGCTTCTACAGCTGTTTGTGACTCTGTTGTTGTTGTTGTTGTTGTTTTTTCTTTCCTGTTTGCAGCCTCTTTCTCTAGCTTTTGGTTTTGCCTTTTCAAGTCACCAAGCTGAGACTTTAGTGTATGGTTTTGCTTGCTCAGCTCAGTCATCTCCTTCCTCATGGTTGCTAGTGTGTCGTTGAATTTATTGCATTTCGTGTTAATGTGGTGTTTAAGGTCGCTTTTTATTTGTGCCTTCGCTGTCTCGATGAGGGACATGAACTCATCACGAAGTTCAGGGTGGTCCACGAGCAGAGAAGAGGAGTGTTCAGCGTTTGTTCCGTCCGACACGATTGTGACTTCTTGCGTCGCCTTGACAAGGTCAGCCGATGGGGTCACACTCCCATGGAATGTGGGAGAAGAGGTCGAGCTCTGTTCAGTTTGGGGAAGAACAGGTGTCACTGTGCCTTCGGGGCTTATGTCACATGAGTCAGTGAGTGCTGCAGTAGAGGGGGGTGGAGTGTAAGAGTTGTCCAATGAAGGTGCAAGAGCGAGCTCAGAGTCTTCATTAATACTCTCGAGTGAGGCATTGTCGGGACCGAGAGATTTCAGACGCCGAGACGCTCTTGCAGGTTTAGTGGTCGCGGTTTGACCTGAAGAGGCGTTGGAGGCGTGTGAAGTGGGTGGGAGGCGCATAGTTGACAGCTTCTCCGTCATCGACGCTTTTCTGTTGGCTGCATCGAGGGCAGACACAGCCTTGATGCAGGAAACAATGGCATCGAATTCCTCGTCTCGCCATACATTACACTTGGTCCCTTGCACCAGAACTGTGCCTGTCGTGTAATAGAGGGTGACGGTGATGCATTTAATGCCGTCACGCCTTACCTGTACTTTGGTCCGAAACAGCTCCGAAGGCAGTACACGTTGGTCTTCCAGATCAGAACTGTCTACAACACTTAGCTTACGGGTAGGGTTGTCGGCTTCGTCCACCCAGTCAACATAAAAACCAGGCTTGCTACGAATGTCATATCCATATCGTTTATATAAAATCTGTCTTGTGAGTGCGAGTAACTCTAAAGGTACTGTAAAAGTTAGCTGATTTGGGTCCCTTTTGATGTCCACACTGGGGACCCAGTCCTGCAAGTTACAAGTGTGCAGGGCCATGGGACTAAGCTGCAGAGTTAAAATAACACAGTGCTCGTGGCCTTTGAGCGAGATAAAATCACATAATTGGTTAGGATTAAGAAAGCATGAAAGCTTGTGGGCGAGAGGCCCAAGATGTATCCGGCGGCGACTCACATAATTACACTGCCCATCCTCGAGATCATCTTATGACACCTCAAGATGAAGTTGAAGAGAAGAGAGAGTCTTGCAGACCGGACACACACGCCTCAGAGACCAGACCATGTTTACTATGCGCACACGGAAACGGCGTAGTCGGGGGGATGGTAGATAAGATGGGATACTGATAAGGCGCGGCTGAGCTGTCCAGAGCCAGGTGGTGGCGCCGGTCAAGCGTGGCCAAGCGTGGCTGACCCAGCAGCCCGCTCACAAAGAGCACAGTGATGGCATAGTTGAAAAACACAATTCCACAAAAATCACCGCCATGTGTGAACAAAAGCTATAGAAAAGTTCACCATAGTGTAGTCCACATCGTCACAAAAAAGCACATATGAAAATGGGCGCTGACAGTGTACGATATCCCTGTCAAAAACGCAAGAATAGCGGAGCACTTGTAAACACGTCTTCTCTCCACGAGAGAGAGAGAGAGAGAGAGAGAGAGAGAGAGAGAGAGAGAGAGAGAGAGAGAGAGAGAGAGAGAGAGAGAGAGAGAGAGAGAGAGAGAGAGAGAGAGAGAGAGAGAGAGAGAGAGAGAGAGAGAGAGAGAGAGAGAGAGAGAGAGAGAGAGAGAGAGAGAGAGAGAGAGAGAGAGAGAGAGAGAGAGAGAGAGAGAGAAACACCTTCCAAACCTCAGTCCGAAGCATATGCACGTGACCCACCTTGACGTTCTTGCCACACTCCCCCTTGTCGTACCACCATTTCTGCTCCATCTTGTGCAGCTCACCCACCTCCCGCAGTTCTAGCACAGCGATGTTGATGGCTGCCCTGGAAGCAGTGATAACACAATCATATGGTGCGTGCTGCTCCACCAATAGGTGGCAAGGTGCTTCTCTTCTTCTTCTTCTGGACAATGGATTGACGCCCTCCCATTGCCTAAAGCCTGTCCTTAACTGGACAATGGATTGACGCCCTCCCATTGCCTAAAGCCTGTCCTTAACTGGACAATGGATTGACGCCCTCCCATTGCCTAAAGCCTGTCCTTAACTGGACAATGGATTGACGCCCTCCCATTGCCTAAAGCCTGTCCTTGACTGGACAATGGATTGACGCCCTCCCATTGCCTAAAGCCTGTCCTTGACTGGACAATGGATTGACGCCCTCCCATTGCCTAAAGCCTGTCCTTGACTGGACAATGGATTGACGCCCTCCCATTGCCTAAAGCCTGTCCTTGACTGGACAATGGATTGACGCCCTCCCATTGCCTAAAGCCTGTCCTTGACTGGACAATGGATTGACGCCCTCCCATTGCCTAAAGCCTGTCCTTGACTGGACAATGGATTGACGCCCTCCCATTGCCTAAAGCCTGTCCTTAACCGGGCCAAGTCGACTTTGCGAATCATACTTGGCGAAGCTGGCCGCACGGAGCTTTAGCACTGAGTGATTGGTAAACAGACGTCGCGAAGCTGGCCGCACGGAGCTTTAGCACTGAGTGATTGGTAAACAGACGTCGCGAAGCTGGCCGCACAGAGCTTTAGCACTGAGTGTTTGGTAAACAGACTTCGCGAAGCTGGCCGCACAGAGCTTTAGCACTGAGTGTTTGGTAAGCAGACTTCGCGAAGTCGACTTTGGTCTCAACTAAGGACTCCGTGAATCAGAAACACTTTTGTTTTCGTATATATATGTCTGTTGTGTCTGAAAGAGGAATGAATGAACTAACTTTTCCGTTGCTTTGGTCCGTCAGACTTCAATGCGGCCTTGGTAGGGTGTCAATCCGCGATCATCACCTCGAAGCTTCAATTGGAAGCCTATCAATGTCCAAGCTTCAATTGGAAGCCTATCAATGTCCAAGCTTCAATTGGAAGCCTATCAATGTCCAAGCTTCAATTGGAAGCCTATCAATGTTCCATGGAAGCCTATCAATGTCCCATGGAAGCCTATCAATGTCCCATGGAAGCCTATCAATGTCCCATGGAAGCCTATCAATGTCCCATGGAAGCCTATCAATGTCCCATGGAAGCCTATCAATGTCCAAGCTTCAATTGGAAGCCTATCAATGTCCAAGCTTCAATTGGAAGCCTATCAATGTCCAAGCTTCAATTGGAAGCCTATCAATGTCCAAGAGAAAATTATGCGGAACAAGTGTCATGGCGTGTGAGATAATAAGAAGCAACGAATGAACAAACGAGTTGCATCCCCTTGCCATTAGCTCTAACTTGGTCATGCATGTATATGTATAAGTTTTACGCCCTCACGGCAAAACCATTAGGGGCAGCATGTATATGTGTAAACAAATGTGTATGTCACAAAGGAAAGATTTTCTAACTGTCATTTGGTGCAAGAAAGCAACGCTTCGGATTACAAAACGAAAATAAACAGAAAGTTAATTTTGCTTCTGGAAATATTAGAGTTTGTGACGTTTTAACTGTGATAAATGAAAATGAGTAGATTTGTTTTAACTGTGATAAATGAAAATGAGTAGATTTGTTTTAACTATGATAAATGAAAATGAGTAGATTTGTTTTAACTGTGATAAATGAAAATGAGTAGATTTGTTTTAACTATGATAAATGAAAATGAGTAGATTTGTTTTATGATAAATGAAAATGAGTAGATTTGTTTTAACTGTGATAAAAAAAAAGAGTAGATTTGTAATAACTGTGATGAATGAAAATGAGTAGATTTGTTTTAACTATGATAAATGAAAATGAGTAGATTTGTTTTAACTGTGATAAATGAAAATGAGTAGATTTGTTTTAACTGTGATAAATGAAAATGAGTAGATTTGTTTTAACTGTGATAAATGAAAATGAGTAGATTTGTATTAACTGTGATAAATGAAAATGAGTAGATTTGTTTTAACTGTGATAAATGAAAATGAGTAGATTTGTTTTAACTGTGATAAATGAAAATGAGTAGATTTGTTTTAACTGTGATAAATGAAAATGAGTAGATTTGTTTTAACTGTGATAAATGAAAATGAGTAGATTTGTTTTAACTGTGATAAATGAAAATGAGTAGATTTGTTTTAACTGTGATAAATGAAAATGAGTAGATTTGTTTTAACTGTGATAAATGAAAATGAGTAGATTTGTTTTAACTGTGATAAATGAAAATGAGTAGATTTGTTTTAACTGTGATAAATGAAAATGAGTAGATTTGTTTTAACTGTGATAAATAAAAATGAGTAGATTTGTATTAACTGTGATAAATGAAAATGAGTAGATTTGTATTAACTGTGATAAATGAAAATGAGTAGATTTGTTTTAACTGTGATAAATAAAAATGAGTAGATTTGTATTAACTGTGATAAATGAAAATGAGTAGATTTGTATTAACTGTGATAAATGAAAATGAGTAGATTTGTTTTAACTGTGATAAATGAAAATGAGTAGATTTGTTTTAATGTGGTTGTTGTGCGCACGTACATTACTATTTGCACAACTCTTAACGTCATCCCTGCCTAAGCCTGGGTCTAATCTACTTAGGTCTCACAAAGTTCTTGCATTCCTTTTGTACTGTACGGATTACGAGAAGCTTACCTTCAAAAGAAACCTAGGATTTGTCATCGGAACATGCATCTTTTTTTCAATTCTTACACGTCTACTTAGTAAACTCAATCCAAAAGATGAAAAGGGATTCCGGCTTTAAAACTCCAAGAGAAAACTTTAGCCTTTTAAATCCAAATCCCTCTCTGCAAAATGTATCTTAATTCATTTTTTCTTCTTTTTTTCTAATGCTCCTTGCCCGCCTTTGATCAGCAATGAGGTGCACGGATTGATCCTGGCCTACGCTGTTGAATAGGAAGACAGTGCATATGGTGCACCAGGAAGGAAGAGGCATCTGGTTTGGCGTGGGTGTGCCCCAGGAGAATAAACCTGGACCTTTACTTTTTTCCCACACAGCAGTCTGAGGTGCGCTGAGAGACGGCAGCAAATGAGGTCAGAAACTGGACGAAACAATTATGGATGATTCATAAAACACATTTTGGCAATGAATATTCTGTCGCTTTCAGTTTGTGTTCATTCTCATTTCCTCAACGCCGACACCCACACACACACACACACTGACAGACAGACAGTGAGTCACGGCTTCACACACACCTAAAGTGTGGATGGTTACCTAAGAGGCGGCACTGGGTGTAGTGCCTTTCTAGTGCACTTGCACTACAACAGCACTGGGTGCAGTACTCGCTCCGGCATCGAAGAATTTTGCACTAAAAAATGCACAAAATTTGACCTATTTCGTCGCCTATAGAGGACGGAAAGAATGTCATTTTGAACATTGTTATGACATTCTTTCCGTCAAAAAAGTCAATTTAACGGTGTCAATTTAACCATAAGGCAACCATCCACACGTGTGGACGGAAAGAATGTCATTTTGAACATTGTTATGACATTCTTTCCGTCAAAAAAGTCAATTTAACGGTGTTAAATGAAGCGACCATCCACACAATTAGGTTGCCATCCAGAGTTTAGGTTGCCATCCACGTGTGGATGGTTGCCTTATGGTGATTTAGGCAACCAAACCTGTGGAAACATGGGTACAAATACACGCCTACGCACACACACACACACACACACACACACACACACACACACACACACTCATCAGCACCTTGTGGGTCTTTTTAACGTGAACCTGTCGCATGACGCCACTCGTTCTCTATGCCCAACGCTTCCCTCTCTCGCCCACGCACTGACGTCTTCGTACCATTGTATGTGTGCTCTCTGAACCCTCTGCATCCTCTGTGTCAAAACCTCCCACGTACATTTCTTTCCTTTTTTTCTAACTCACAGTCAGACAGGCAATGTTGAGCTCAAAGAAGGCGTACCAGACGTTACTTTCACGCAACATCGATCCCCTGCCCCCGCTTCCCCCCACCCCAAAATGTGCACTCTGAGTGTTTTTGTCACTCAGTTCTGGTACAGATATACAGTGCAATCACCCGTCGCAACATGGCCCAATCCTCTAACGAATACAACTTGATTGCAGTGCTTGACGAGTTTCTTACTCCCCCTCACTCTTTTCGGGCATGTGTGTGTGTGTGTGTGTGTGTGTGTGTGTTGTGTGTGTATGTGTGTGTGTGTGTGTGTGTGTGCGCGTGCGTGCGTGCGTGCGTGCGCGCGTGCGTGCGTGCGTGTGTGTGTGTGTGTGCGCGTGTGTGTGTGTGCTCATGACAACATAAACAAGTGCATACGAGGCCCGCAATCTCAGGTTGAAAAGATCTTGAAGCCGTGAAACATGGCGCAAATTAAGCGTTTAATGTAGACATATCCTGCTGGAAACTTAGACTTAGATACGGATGACGTTGAGCCTCGCCTGAGATGATGAGAAAAAAAACTTTGATGGCTAAGACACTGACCACCTTAAGCTTGACCCTCACCTGAGATCTGAGCCCAGTTTGGTGGCCACGCCGTAGCCCTTGTCGTCCAGGTTCCGGCCCGCCTTCATAGTGTTGCAAGGCTTGCGCTGGTTGTGGTACTCGTTCATGGCGGCGTCCAGCAGGAAGGCGTACTTGCCCTTGCTCTCCCTCACCCGCTTCACCCCCTCGCCCACTGACTTGGTGAACACGCTCGGCTCGGCCTCCTTCATGAAGTTCCACATCTTCTTGTACACCACCACTTCAGACTCCTGAAGAAAAAACAAGAAAACCCAACTGAACTTTCACAATTAATCGTATTACCTAATCCCTTACAGGCATACTGCCAACAGGCTCTGTCTCCCTTACAGGCATACTGCCAACAGGCTCTGTCTCCCTTACAGGCATACTGCCAACAGGCTTGTCTCCCTTACAGGCATACTGCCAACAGGCTCTGTCTCCCTTACAGGCATACTGCCAACAGGCTCTGTCTCCCTTACAGGCATACTGCCAACAGGCTCTGTCTCGGGAAGGCACGGGCAAGACATCGGACTTCCCTTTGGATAATTCAGAATTCAAGAATAATTGTTCTATCCTGCCATGGCGATCAAAACGAAACCATACAAATGCAATGGACATGTCCATTCGCTCATGTCCATTTGCTTGAGTCCAACATGCCCTTGCGATCGCCTCTTGAAAGAGACCACCTGCCCTAAACGACCACATTGAAGGATCTCAGGCGAATTTGTCTTCTATTTAATTTACCTTTCCAAAGCGACCACCCGTTTAAAGCGACTACTGTCGGTCGGTCCTTCAGGTGGTCGTTATGGACAGGTTAGACTGTATTTGAAAACGCTTCGAGAAACTCCAACGAGTCTCGCTGAAAATGTTAAACAGATGAGGCAGAGCGCTATGTTAAGATCTGATAAACAAAGGGAAGTAAACGCTCTAAAGAATACTCTCCCTTACCTTGACAAACTGCTGTTTCGAGTCCCAGACCAACTTTTCTTCAATGCAATTTAACTTTTCATAGCGACTACCTGTTTAAAGCGACAAATGTTGGTCGGTCGTTCGGGTAGTGGTTATAGACAGGTGGTACAGTATATACAAACGCTGCACAAAACTCCGACGACTCTTGTTGAAAATCTTCTACAGATGAGTCAGAGCGCTATTTTAAGATCTGATATAGAAACAAAGGGAAGTCAGCGATCTAAATGCATACGACTCTCGCTGACCTTGAAGAACGGCTGTGTGGACCCGTTCTCCACCGTTCCAGACCAACTTTTCTTCTATATAATTTAACTTTCCATAGTGACTACAAATGTTGGTCGGTTCTTCGGGTGGTTGTTTTAAGGTCGTCTTTATTTGAAAACACTGCACAAAGCTCCCACGACTCTCGCTGAACATCTTAAACAACTGGGGCATTATGTACTGTAAGATCGGATATAGATACAAAGGGAAGGAAGCGGTCTAATGGATACGAATTTTACGATCTTATAAACAAATACAAGTAAGCGGTTTCTTTCTTTATTTGGTGTTTAACGTCGTTTTCAACCCAAGTAAGCGGTCTAATGGATAAGATTTTTACGATCTGATAAACAAATACAAGTAAGCGGTCTAATGGATACGAATTTTACGATCTGAGAAACAAATACAAGTAAGCGGTCTAATGGATACGAATTTTACGATCTGATAACAAATACAAGTAAGCGGTCTAATGGATACGAATTTTACGATCTGATAAACAAATACACGTAACAGGTCTAATGGATACGAATTTTACGATCTGATAAACAAATACAAGTAAGCGGTCTGATGGATACGAATTTTACGATCTGATAAACAAATACAAGTAAGCGGTCTAATGGATGCGAATTTTACGATCTGATAAACAAATACAAGTAAGCGGTCTAATGGATACGAAATTTACGATCTGATAAACAAATACAAGTAACCGGTCTAATGGATACGAATTTTAGGACCTTATAAACATAGGGAAGGAAGCGCTCTAAAATGCATACGACTCTCGCTGACCTTGAAGAACTGCTGTGTCGATCCATTCTCCACTGTACCGTATCGGATCTCTCGCTGCTTGACCAGGTCGTCTGCAGAGTTGATGGGCATGTGCATGCGCTCGATGGTGAGGAAGGCCGCCAGGTTGGCCGTGTAGGACGAGATGATGATGAGTGTGAAAAACCACCACGCTGACCCCACCACGCGGCCTGATATGGACCTGGAAGGAAAGGCAGGGACTGACAACATCCGTACCAGCTAGACTGCTTACGTTCGAAAGTTCAGAATAAAAAATAAAAATGCCAAGTTATTGGAACATTCAATTTATGACACAACATTAGGACGACGTACCTAGGAATGTTTCGTTTTGTCATAAATTACATTGTTTGTTTTTTCAATTTTGGTTTTTGACAGTTAACTCGACGAAAACCCATCAAACTCGCGATTCAATCAAAATTCAGATCAAAGTTCGAATTACACACACACACACACACACACACACACACACACACACACACACACACACACACACACACACACACACACACACACACACACACACACACACACACAAAACAAGCAGGGAAAGAACGTACAACCACACGGACAAAAATAAGTCCGGAAGAGAGAGAGAGAGAGAGAGGAACGAAGAATGGAAGGAAAAAACAACACAAAGAAGAGGAAAGGAAAAATAGAAGTCATGAAAACAGAAGACACGGAACGAAAGTGACACACAGAACGTGGATAAAACGAAACAAGTCGCGTAAGGCGAAATAACTACATTAAGTCAAGCTGTCGAACTCACATAATGAAACTGAACGCACTGCATTTTTTCACCAAGACCGCATACTCGTAGTTTCGTCAGTCCACCGCTCGTGGCTTTCTTTCTTTCTTTATTTGGTGTTTTACGTCGTTTTCAACCACGAAGGTTATATCGCGACGGGGAAAGGGGGAAGATGGGATAGAGCCACTTGTCAACTGTTTCTTGTTCACAAAAGCACCAATCAAAAATTTGCTCCAGGGGCCTGCAACGTAGTACAATACACTACCCTACTGGGAGAATGCAAGTTTCCAGTACAAAGGGCCCAACACTTCCTACATACTGCTTGACCAAAATCTTCACAAACATCGACCACATTCTATACAAGAAACATTTAAAAAGGTTAAAAGGAGAAACAGAATCCGTTAGTCGCCTCCCACGACATGCTGGGGAGCATCGGGTAAATTCTTTCTCGTCCCAACCAATATGGGACTCCCCCTAACCCGCGGGGGGAACCGCTCGTGGCAAAGGCAGTGAAATCGACAAGCCAGAATAGTGCGGTAATGGTCGCGCTGAGCAGGATAACACGCTTTTTGGTATCTCTATTTCTTTTAGCGTACTGAGTTTGTTTTTAATCCAAACATATCATATCTATAAGTTTTTGGAATCAGGGACCGATAAGGAATAAGATGAAATTGTTTCTAAATCGATTTCGGAAAATTAATTTTAATCATAATTTTCATAATTCTAATTTTCAGAGCTTGTTTGTAATCCAAATATAACATATGTATATGTTTTTGGAATCAGAAAATGACAAAGAATAAGATGAAATTGTTTTTGGATCGTTTAAAAAAAATTTTGGGACAAGTTTCCGATTTTTAATGACCAAATTCATTAATGACTTTTTTAAGCCACCAAGCTGAAATGCAATACCAAAGTCCAGCCTTCGTCGAAGATTGCTTTGTCAAAATTTCAATCAATTTGATTGAAAAATGAGGGTGTGACAGTGCCGCCTCAACTTTTACAAAAAGCCGGATATGACGTCATCAAATGTATTTATAGAAAAAATAAAAAACAAGTCCGGGGATATCATTCCCAGGAACTCTTATGTCAAATTTCATAAAGATCGGTCCAGTAGTTTAGTCTGAATCGCTCTACACACACACACACACACACACACACACACACACACACACACACACACACACACACACACACACACACACACACACCACGACCCTCGTCTCGATTCCCCCTCTATGTTAAAACATTTAGTCAAAACTTGACTAAATGTAAACAAGTCGCGCAAGGCGAAATTACTACGTTTAGTCAAGCTGTGGAACTCACAGAATGAAACTGAACGCACTGCATTTTTTCACAATGACCGTAGTCATATCTATATGTTTTTGGAATCAGGAACCAACAAGAAATAAGATGCAATTGTTTTTAAAACGATTTCGGAAATTTAATTTTAATCATAATTTTTTTAATTTTTTTTCAGAGCTTGTTTTTAATCCGAATATAACATATTTATATGTTTTTGGAATCAGAACATGATGAAGAATAAAATAAAAGTAATTTTGGATCGTTTTATAACAAAATAATTTTAATTACAATTTTCAGATTTTTAATGAACAAAGTCATTAATTAATTTTAAGCCTACATGCTCAAATGCAATACCGATGTCCGGCCTTCGTCGAAGATTGCTTGGCCAAAATTTCAATCAATTTGATTGAAAGATGAATGCGTGACAGGGCCGCCTCAACTTTTACAAAAAGCCGGATATGACGTCATAAAAGACATTTATCGAAAAAATGAAAAAAACAGTCTGGGGATATCATACCCAGGAACTCTCATGTAAAATTTCAGAAAGATCGGTCCAGCATTTTACTCTGAATCGACCTACACATACACACGCACAGACACAGACACACAGACACACACACACAGACAGACAGACACACACACACTCACACACACACACACATACACACACACACACATACACCACGACCCTCGTCTCGATTCCCCCTCTACGTTAAAACATTTAGTCAAAACTTGACTAAATGTAAAAAGGACAGAACGGGGGTCAGGAAGGAATAAAGAGTAGACGCATGCAGAATAGGTTGATAGGTCAATCCTAGATTGGACGCATGCAGAATAGGTTGATAGGTCAATCCTAGATTGGACGCATGCAGAATAGGTTGATAGGTCAATCCTAGATTGGACGCATGCAGAATAGGTTGATAGGTCAATCCTAGATTGGACGCATGCAGAATAGGTTGATAGGTCAATCCTAGATTGGACGCATGCAGAATAGGTTGATAGGTCAATCCTAGATTGGACGCATGCAGAATAGGTTGATAGGTCAATCCTAGATTGGACGCATGCAGAATAGGTTGATAGGTCAATCCTAGATTGGACGCATGCAGAATAGGTTGATAGGTCAATCCTAGATTGGACGCATGCAGAATAGGTTGATAGGTCAATCCTAGATTGGACGCATGAATGGATAGATGGAGAGCTCAATTCTAGATTGGACGCATTTATGTATAGATGGGTAGCTCAATTCTAGATTGGACGCATTCATGGATAGATGGGTAGCTGCGGAAATAGCTCAGTCGGTAGCGGCGCTGGCTTCAAAACCAGTTGTCGCTATCGGCGTGGGTTCGATCTCCACGTTTATCGAGGGATTTATTTCCCAGAGTCAACATCGTGCAGACTCTCCTCGGTGGCCGAACACCCCCGTGTGCACGCATGCGCACAATAAAGAACCCAAGTTCACAGCGAAAGTCTCAGGCCTTGGAAACATGAATACACGCATGCAGACAAAAAATATGGGTATCGCCGTATACTGTATGGCAGCTCGCTTTCCCCAGGGAGAAAGCAGCCCGAATTTCCATGAGGGTAACCTGACAGGTCTTTATGAATCTTATCCTTCTCCTTATCCTTAGCTCAATCCTAATTCTGACGCATGCATGGAGATATATATATATATAACTGAATCCCAGTTTCTAAACAGGTAACTTACGCACCGTTGCGTGGAATGCACACAGGTCGTACACTGCCCTTGCCCTCTTATTTTCTCCAAGAAAATGTAATTTTAGCTGTCTGTACAAATCAATGCATTCAGCAAGACACGCGTCCAGATAATCACGTGTGGTCACTGAACCGAAAAGTCCGATGGTTTTTGTCCATTAACCGATTTGCATGCGAGCGGTCAACCGTAACATCAAGAAACAAGAACTGCAGTAGAAGCATCCTAGCTTCTGCACTCTCCCTTTAACATGGGTGCCAGAGAAAATAGTCCGTCAATGACGTAGCACAGAAATTAGTTTCGAATCTATCAAGTGAAAAGTCAGTGAATCAAATCAAATCAAATCAAACCAAACCAAATCAAATGGAATCGAATATCCCCCGAAAGATGCGTATGGCTGCCTAAATATCGGGGTAAAAACGGTTATTAACAGCTATTGTGTTTTCAGCGTAGCAATAGGGCCCGATATTTAGACGAGACAAGTATAATGCCGACGAGTCGAAGACGAGTCGCATTATACTTGTTCGAGTCTAAATATCGGACCCTATTGCTACGCTGAAAACACAATAGCGTTTATATAGCTATTCTGACATTAAATTCTGTGTTAGAATCATGTTTTTGTCAGCGACAAGTACCAGAATGGTCCATGTCGTTGATTGCAGACGACGGTTCCGGAAATAACCGAACATTGAAAAAACCCCGGACATGTATTACGGAGAAAACTCGAGATAACCGGATGCTCAGCATTACGTCAATATGTTAGGAATCATATGACGTCATGACGTATCATGCTTGCCTACGTAGATTGTATGTTCGAAAGTCTGACTTCTGTTGGGAATTCGCGTGGTGAAGACAGCGGTAAATCTGTAGATGATAAGAGAACAAGGATTGTCTCAGAAGAAACGACGAAATGTTTCAGACCGGTAACTTCATTTCAACATTGCACTATACAATGGACGTTCTATGTGACAGGAGAGTTTGCTGATTTTGTGTTAAACATTGGAGAGATCGTCTGCTAGAATCCGAAGTAGGTCGCTTCAGATTGCAGCTTCTGGAAATTTGCAAGGTTTGTTGCCTGTTAAAGAACTGGATTTTACACGTAATGTATGTCATGTACAGTAAGCAACAACAAAAACACACACAAAGCAAATGGCATCGTCTGTCGACTAGTCACAGACTGACAGAAACAAACCTGGCGAGGTATGCGTGTACTTTATACACGTGGAAGAAACCGGAACCACGCGTCTTTGTTATTGCCGATATCGTTTGGATATCGGCAAAAATGGCCAACTTTTGTATCGTTATGCTTTGATGATCGGAAAAGGGATGTGTGAGACCAT
The DNA here is from genome assembly GCF_037325665.1 of Littorina saxatilis. Lineage (NCBI taxonomy): Eukaryota > Metazoa > Mollusca > Gastropoda > Littorinimorpha > Littorinidae > Littorina > Littorina saxatilis. The sequence continues at coordinate 54,347,954 of NC_090250.1, read as the reverse complement.
CCAATCACAGCCCCCGAATTCCCCCACGTGTCCATCAGAATAGCTATATACACGTAAAAACACACTCGTACAAAACACGCGTGGGATTTTCAACCCAGATGATATTCGAACCTTGCTGCATGAGTGTAAACATCAAAGTGTTATCAAGAGTGAAGGAATTGGATGCTCAAGGGTACACATTCAACATATGACCAGCAACCTTTCTCACGGTGTTCACCCACCTGGGGTAGATATCGGAGCCTTGCTGCACGAGCGTAAACTCCAAGGTGTTGTCTAGAGTGAAAAGACTGGATGTGCAAGGGTACACATACAATACATAACCAGCAACCTTTCTCACGGTGTCCACCCACCTGGGGTAGATATCGGAGCATTGCTGCATGAACGCGCCCACGGTGAACGACACGGTGATTTCAAGAGAGATTGGAAGCTCAAGAGTACACATAAAACACATAACCAGCACCAACACAGAATTAAATCAGCACAGATTTTCTCGCTGTGTCCACCAACCTGGGGTAGATATCGGAGCCTTGCTGCACGAGCACGCCCAGTGCACACCACGAGGTGCTGTCAAGAGTGAGAAGACTCTCAAGGGTCCACATACAAAACATTACCAGCACCAACACCGAATGAAATGAGCACAGTTTTTCTCATAGTGTTCACCAACCTGGGGTATATATCGAAGCCTTGCTGCATGAGCGCGTCCAGTGCGAACCACAGGGTGTTCTCAAGAGAGAAGACTGGAGACCTAAGGGTACACACACAACATATAACCAGCGACCTTTCTGACAGTGTCCACCAACCTTGGGTAGATGTCGGAGCCTTGCTGCATGAGCGCGCCCAGGGCGAACCAGAGCGTGTTGTCAAGAGCGCAGGAATTCTTTCTTTCTTTATTTGGTGTTTAACGTCGTTTTCAACCACGAAGGTTATATCGCGACGAGGGAAAGGGGGGAGATGGGATAGGGGAAAGGGGGGAGATGGGATAGAGCCACTTGTTAAGTGTTTCTTGTTCACAAAAGCACTAATCAAAAAATTGCTCCAGGGGCTTGCAACGTAGTACAATATATGACCTTACTGGGAGAATGCAAGTTTCCAGTACAAAGGACTAAACATTTCTTACATACTGCTTGACTAAAATCTTTACAAACATTGACTATATTCTATACAAGAACCACTTAACAAGGGTAAAAGGAGAAACAGAATCCGTTAGTCGCCTCTTACGACATGCGGGGTGCAGAGAAATAAGGATGTGGAAAAGAAGACTTTTGGTAAGTAAAATAAAGGTGATGGATCCAGTCAGGTAGAAATAAGACAACAAGAAAAGAATTGGAAAACTGCAGGGAATAGTAGGGAGAGTTTTCTTGGAAGGAAATATAGGTGAAAGGACTGGTAAGGCAGAAATAAGACAAAAGAAGAGAAGTAAAGGGGTGGGGTAGCTCTGTTTAAACGCTCCCGCCGCGTGAAGGCGACCCCATGGAAGCAGCGCAGGAATTGGATGCAAAAGGGTACACATGCAACATATAACCAGCAACAACACAGCACAGATGAAATCAGCACAGTTTTCCACAGGGTCCACCAACCTTGGGTAGATGTCGGAGCCTTGCTGCATGAGCGCGCCCAGGGCGAACCAGAGCGTGTTGTCAAGAGCGCAGGGATTGGATGCAAAAGGGTACACGTGCAACATATAACCAGCAACAACACAGCACAGATGAAATCAGCACAGTTTTTCCACAGGGTCCACCAACCTGGGGTAGATATCGGAGCCTTGCTGCATGAGCGCGCCCAGGGCGAACCAGAGCGTGTTGTCGAGAGTGCAGGGATTGGATGCAAAAGGGTACACATGCAACATATAACCAGCAACAACACAGCACAGATGAAATCAGCACATTTTTTCCACAGGGTCTACCAACCTGGGGTAGATATCGGAGCCTTGCTGCATGAGCGCGCCCAGGGCGAACCAGAGCGTGTTGTCGAGAGTGAAGGGGTTGGAGGCTCCGGGGTCCACGATCATCCCCTCCGCTGTCACATACACCTCCTCCCCCTGCGGTACCTCCCCTCGCGACTCGGGGGTCCATTCGTATGGGCTGAACCTAAACATTAATAAGAAAAAAGACAGTGTGTCATCCCTAAAGCGCATAACAAGGTTACTTTTTATCAAGAAGTACCATCAGAAACAAGTCTTCAGCAAGTCAACAGGGGCACCACAAGGCACAGTACTCTCACCTTTTCTTTTTTCTCTCTACACAGCAGATTTCAGAAGTTCTAGTGACTCCTGCCCCATAACCAAGTTTGCTGACGACACTGGACTGACCGGACTGCTGACTGTTGACGACGACTCTGACTACAGGCAGGAGGTAGATAGGTTTGTGGGGTGGTGTGAAAACAACTATTTAGAGCTTAATGTGGGGAAGACAAAGGAAATGATAATGGACAACAGGAGGGGGGAACATGTACACAGGGAGATAGTGATCAAGGGGGAGGTCGTAGAGAAGGTAGAGCAGTATAAGTATTTGGGGGTGATTATAGACAATAAGTTGACATGGAAACCAAACTCTGATGCCCTTGTGAAGAAACTCCACTCTCGCCTGTACTTTTTGAGAAAACTCAGGTCTTTTAACATCAGACAAGAAATCCTTCAGATGTTTTACACTTCAACGTGCAATAGTGTGTTGTACTTTGGCTCCGTGTGTTGGGGTGGCAACATCAACAAGCAAGACAGGGATAGATTAGATAAATTCATCAGGAAAGCAAGTGGGGTGGTTGGGAGGAAGCAGGACAATTTCACATCAACACATGAACGACGACTGACTGACAAGGTACAGAAGATTTTGGCTGACGACTCGCACCCACTCAGACCGGAATTTGACAGTAGACGGACAGACAGGAGCAACAGATTCAGACAACCAACCGCAAGATCCACACGCTACAGAAATTCGTTCATTCCATCTGCAATTCACATCTTCAATTCTCAGGTGGGGCGGTAGATGCTGGTGTTGTCGCTCTGATGCACGGGGTCAGTGTTCTGTATTGTTTCAGTATTGTTGATTTTGTTTTGCATTCTACTCTCTTAGACAATATGTGATAACCGGCAAGGTGCTGACTTTCTTTTGTGCATTGTTGATGGTGAATGCATGTTAATTTATTTTTAATATACTTTCTTATGTGATAACCAATGTACTATATTTTCTCAGGACAAAGAACAAATGTTTATTTTGAATGTTTTATGTATGTTATTATTACGGACACAAACGCTCAGCAATGTAATTTCTCTTTTAGAGATTAATAAAGTTATTGTATTGTATTGTATTGTATTGTATTGGCTCAAGAGGTCCATTCGTACGGGCTAAACATAGAGTAAGATAACAGAGATGTCTTGATTTCAAAAGCGCAATGATAAAGGTATTGTTATCAAGAAGTACCATCAGAAGCAAAAGTCTTCAACGAATGCAAAATTCACAAGCTGTTTCCCATGAACAAGACCTGTGGCACGAGGGTCCATTCGCAGGGGCTAAACCTGCCAGTCATAAACAGAGAGTCGTTGACCATGATAGCACACAATACATTTATTCATCAAGAAGTACCCGCAGTGTCTTTAACGAATGCAAAATCCACACACTTTTTCCGTTAACCATGCCTGAGGCTCGAGGATTTAACAGAGTGGATACAATTAGTCTGATTAACAAGTACAATCGATAGCTTGATGATCGCATTCTATTTCTGAGGATTCCAAATAAACAGACGCAATTTCTCATTCCACAGGCGCAGACAAACAGAGATACAGACAGACAGACCGGCCGATCGACCGTCAGAAAGACAGACAGACAGAAAGACAGAAAGACAGACAGACAGACAGACAGACAGACAGACATACAGAAAGACAGACAGACAGACAGACAGGCTGATCAACCGATCAACAGACACATACACAGACAAACACACAATAAAACGCTCTGTCAGACAGACAGACAGACAGACAGACAGACAGACAGATAACAATTAATAAAGCCAGACAGCCAGACAAAGATGCACAAATCACTCACCTCCCGACTAAAAACAGCACGATACTGACAGCCAGGAAACCAAAGGCTATGGATATCCACACAACGTCCGACAGCGGACTCTTGAAGGAGAAGACGCCGCCCTGTTGTTTGTCCGGTTTCTTGATCATGATGGAGGTCCCAGTGTCGAGATAGGGCTTGGAGAAATCAACCACCCTCTCCCTTACTTCCGAGATGGATAGGGCTGCCACTGCAATGTCTGCTTCCTGAAAGAACGGATGAAGATTTAATTCGGTAAACCGGAGAATGCATGGCCATAGACAAGAGCAGGACAGAGACTATGTAACTGAGGTACAAACACGCCGGTCGAACAACATTCAAATGTAAGAGGTCAAGACTCATGAACATGGCAAAAAATCCCCTCGTCTGGTATTCTTGGAAGCACATCTTGTAAGGTTAATTCTATAGAGTAAATGTGTGTACGCGCATTTCATCCAAATACTCACCTCCCGTATGAGTTACCTCCCGTATGAGTTATCTCCCGTATGAGTTATCTCCCGTATGAGTTATTCTATCATTCCAACTTCTCCTTTCATTCCAAAACACTTCATGTCATTTAATTACATTTAATTTATTATCCCTTTGCTTGGACATTTGGGTCGCTTCCTCGCAGTAGAAAGCTAGCAGCAACAAGAGTCGCGCCACTCAGGTGTGTGCGTGATTAGGTGTAATCAACCACCTGCACTTATGGCAGAAAGACATGGGGCTGGGACATGGATACCGTCTCTGATTCTGCACATAAAGTTGACCCGTGTCCGTCCCGGCCTAGATTCGAATCCAAGACCCCAGGATCACAAGCTGAGCTACCCGACACCCTTACTCACCTCTCGTATCAGTTTTCCGATCATCCCATTCCACGATCCGTCCCGGAGGCGCGTACACACATTTACTCAATGGAATTAGCCTTGAAAGATAAGCTAATTAGGCCGAACGCTTAACTGAAGAGAGAACTATCCAGCAAAACAAGAAACTTCTTTACAAGGAAACAAGCAAGTTATTAGCATGAAACACAAAGTGGTCCCTACATAGTCAAGGCCCTCCCACACTCACCTCTCGTATGAGTTCTCCGATCATCCCATTCCACGAACCGTCAGGGAGCCGCGTGCCGTAACTCTGGTCCGACACCTGCTTGAGGATGTAGTGGAAGCCCACGATCTCTGCGATCTTGGCGATGAGGTCCGCACAGTAGCCCTCGAACCGGTCGTTGCCCATACACGGCAGGCCGTCATTCGGGCATTTCAGCATCATGAACGGGTTCTCCTGAAATGCCGTGAAAGGGTTTTTATCCTACATACGTCAGAGATAACAATATCGTTCAAACCACAGGCGTGCCGTCATTCGGGCATTTCAACATCATGAACGGGTTCTCCTGAAATGTCGTGAGAGGGTTTGTCTTCAGTGTTCATTTTTCATCAGAGTCGTGTGCATTTTTATGGACATTCGTCACACACATTGTCTTGCCTTTCGACATCATGAACGGGTTCTCCTGAAAAGGGGTGAAAGGGTTTGTCTTGAGTGAAAATAATTCATGCGAGTAATGTTGGACATTTCATTCGCAGACAATGCCTTGTATTTTGAACGAACCACATTCCAGAATACACTAATGAGAATTGGGAACTGAAAAAAACCCACAGGTTTCTTCGTTTGCGAATGCGCAGCCAGCTTCCAGTGAAACAATTCAACGTTTTAAATTTGGTTTATATTGCAGATCAGCTAATCCGTACGTGTTACAGATCCCTACTTCTGCCCAACTGATTGTTGTTTCAGAAGTAACTCTCACGTTACGATGTAAAATGACTACCAGTATTCAGTGTACAGGGTTAGACGTTTGATTTTGTCAGCTTTAAGCAGTGCTTATTTACTGAGGTGTGCTCAGGAATATCCCAGAGACTGTGCACGCATGGACAAGAATAACAAGTATGCACGAGCAGCTCGATACACTTTGCCTTTAAATCCAATACCATTCACAAATAAAATGAATACGACGTAATGTTTAGCACAAGTAGTGTAGTGTTCGGGGTCTTTCTTACGACAAGGCTAAGAAACATGGTCTTTCGCTTATCCTTAAAAACAAATCCTCACCAAGATGGAGGTGACAATTCTCGTGCGGTTGGACGGTAGGTTTGAGCCGGTGTTTCTGCCTCCCGTTAGGTTGCTTAGAACACCTGTAGCGGCTGACCAGGTACCAACCTGAAACGTAGATATCGTATGTATGGATCTGTATAACGTAGCTATAGTAAGTATACCGTAGGTAAAGTATGTGTAGTAGGTATAACGCAGGTATAGTAGGTATAACGTAGGTATAGTAGGTATAACGTTGGTATAGTTGGTATAACGCAGATATAGTTGGTATAACGTAGGTATAGTTGGTATAACGTAGGTATAGTAGGTATAACGCAGGTATAACATAGGTACAGTTGGTATAACGTATGTATAGTTGGTATAACGTAGGTAAAGTTGGTATGACGTAGGTATATTAGGTGTAACGTAGGTATAGTTGGTATAACGTAGGTATAGTTGGTATAACGTAGGTATAGTATGTATAACGTAGGTATAGTTGGTATAACGTAGGTATAGTAGGTATAACGTAGGTACAGTTCGTATAACGTAGGTATAGTAGGGATAACGTAGGTATAGTAGGTATAACGCAGGTATAACATAGGTATAGTTGGTATAACGTAGGTATAGTTGGTATAACGTAGGTATAGTTGGTATGACGTAGGTATATTAGGTATAGTAGGTATAACGTAGGTATAGTTGGTATAACGTAGGTATAGTTGGTATAACGTGGGTATAGTAGGTATAACGTATGTATAGTAATGTAGGAGGGTACAGCGCACTGCATACACGCGTACTGTATAATACGGTATTCTTCCCAAACCCTTCTTTTTGACGCAGAAGTAAATTGTTGCATGTTGGACAAAAGAGCAAATATGAAGAAGAAAAGTTGTTTTTAGGGTAGATTTAAGAAAGATGATCGCTTCTGGATTTTGAGGAACGCGTTGAGCTCTTGCTGACATTGTTCGTTGCCCATTTTCTGTCAAATTAACGTTTGCCAGCTGAAAAGTATGTAGCATTAACACGGCTATACTGCCAAAAAGACAAGAAAAAAACCAAAGACTAACCGAGTACACACACAGACCATTACCTAGCATTTGCCTGTACTACACTCTACACTGAAGTGTTCCCATTTGCCTGTACTACACTCTACACTGAAGTGTTCCCATTTGCCTGTACTACACTCTACACTGAAGTGTTCCCATTTGCCTGTACTACACTCTACACTCAAGTGTTCCCATTTGCCTGTACTACACTCTACACTGAAGTGTTCCCATTTGCCTGTACTACACTCTACACTGAAGTGTTCCCATTTGCCTGTACTACACTCTACACTCAAGTGTTCCCATTTGCCTGTACTACACTCTACACTCAAGTGTTCCCATTTTGAAAAAAACCCTTTGTGTAACCAGTTATAAGCACAGTGTGGTACAGTAGAGGCAAAAGGTAGCACATGGTAAGTACTAGCGTACAACAAGTGTTTACCATGTGCTACCGTCTGCCAGTAGAGTTTTATACTATGTCATACCAAAACCGGTCACAGAAAGTGTGTTCAAAAGTGCAACACTTCAAGCGCAAAGACAATACAACACCAAAACACCACGCAACAAAAAACAACCAACCTTTTTCAGCGGTGTCTTGTACGTGAGGTGCATAATCTCCAGCGAATACTTCTGCCGGACACCATGTTTATTGTATTGCACCGGTCCCGTCAGCCCGTCAAACTTCACCTGCAGTTCCAAGAAAAACAAGTCGCGTAAGGCGAAAATACAATATTTAGTCAAGTAGCTGTCGAACTCACAGAACACGTGGAATTGACAAGAAGAGCGGGGTATTCGTTGCGCTGAGAAGGATAGCACGCTTTTCTGTACCTCTCTTTGTTTTAACTTTCTGAGCGTGTTTTTAATCCAAACATATCATATCTATATATTTTTGGAATCAGGAACCGACAAGGAATAAGATGAAAGTGTTTTTAAATTGATTTCGAAAAAAAAAATTTGATAATAATTTTTATATATTTAATTTTCAGAGCTTGTTTTTAATCCGAATATAACATATTTATATGTTTTTGGAATCAGCAAATGATGGAGAATAAGATAAACGTAAATTTGGATCGTTTTATAAATTTTTATTTTTTTTTACAATTTTCCGATTTTTAATGACCAAAGTCATTAATTAATTTTTAAGCCACCAAGCTGAAATGCAATACCGAACCCCGGGCTTCGTTGAAGAGTACTTGACCAAAATTTCAACCAATTTGGTTGAAAAATGAGGGCGTGACAGTGCCGCCTCAACTTTCACGAAAAGCCGGATATGACGTCATCAAAGACATTTATCAAAAAAATGAAAAAAAACGTTCGGGGATTTCATACCCAGGAACTCTCATGTCAAATTTCATAAAGATCGGTCCAGTAGTTTAGTCTGAATCGCTCTACACACACACACACACACACGCACGCACACACATACGCACATACACCACGACCCTCGTTTCGATTCCCCCTCGATGTTAAAATATTTAGTCAAAACTTGACTAAATATAAAAACCAGTTATATCACAAAAGTGAAAACAATACCTCCCGCTGTATATTATTGTGTCAAACAATATCCCTGGTTAACACACCCACCTTGGCGAGAGAGTCCTTGACGGCAGTGCCATGCATCCAAGGCATATGGCTGACTGTCTCCAGCACTGGATGCCCCGTGTGTCGTTGTGTCAAAAAATACCCCTGCTGTATATTATTGTGTCAAACAATACCCCTGCTGTATATTATTGTGTCAAACAATACCCCTGCTGTATATTATTGTGTCAAACAATACCCCTGCTGTATATTATTGTGTCAAACAATACCCCTGCTGTATATTATTGTGTCAAACAATACCCCTGCTGTATATTATTGTGTCAAACAATATTCCTGCTGTATATTATTGTGTCAAACAATATCATGGTTAACACACCCACCTTAGCGAGAGAATCCTTGACGGCAGTGCCATGCATCTAAGGCATGACTGGCTGCCTCCAGCACTGGATGCCCCGCCTGTCGTTGTGTTAAACAGTAACACGAGGTTAACACACCCACCTTAGCGCGAGAATCCTTGACGGCAGTGCCATGCATCTAAGGCATGACTGGCTGCCTCCAGCACTGGATGCCCCGCCTGTCGTTGTGTTAAACAGTAACACGAGGTTAACACACCCACCTTAGCGAGAGAATCCTTGATGATAGCACCATGCATCCAAGGCATTACGGGCTGCCGCCAACACTGGATGCCTCGAGTGTTGTTGTTGTAGAGTTCGCCGTGGCGGAACGTCTTGAAGATGTTGCGAGTGTCCACGCTCTTGAGGAGAGAGTTGAGGGCAGTGATGACCGTCTGCAGGCCGTCCAGCGCCAGGGCAGCGTCTGTCTGGACATTGAGTGACCGCACTGCACTTCTCCACGACACGGAGTGATGGTGTGTTGTGTGGTTGTGTGATATATTGTTAGTTATCGTTAGATATGGCTGTGATATCCACATTTATCAGACACAATGTCGAGAAAGGAGGAATCATGTCAGAGCGAGGAGCAAGCCACATCACACGATAACGAATTTATTGCGTTTTGCTTTAGACAGTTTTATGCATCTCTGTTTTAGAAATAAACACGAGAAATGGACAGACTGTTCCGTTAGCCCCCCCCCCCCCCCCCCCCCCCCCGTCGGTATGGCTGCTGAAGAATCGTTACTATGGGTTTATCTGAAGGCCTGAGCGTGTGCGTGAGTGCATGCGAGCGTACCAGCGTGCGAGTAAGTGTGTGAGTATACTTGTGTATATATGCCCGCGTACGTGGTAACTATTTCAGCATATCCACGCCTGTGCATGTGTTAAGCCAAGGTGGAGCAAAGCAAATTGCCGCGTACATTGCATCAAGTCGTGCTTGCAAAGGCTACTCACGGAAAGAGTGGACATCCCGTAGCGTCTCTGGGCTCCTGTCTGTATCTCCTGGAAGGTGGTGGTGAGGGGGTTCTTGGCCAGGGGGAGGCGGTACCCCGTCACGTTCACGCCCCCGTATTTAAAGGAATGCAGGTCTAGCTTGTCAATGTCCTGGGGGGGAAGATACAAGATGAACTTTTAAATTAAAATCGATTAAGACTGCACCTATGCGAGCGGCGTGGAAAACGCAACTCTAGTAAACTAAATTAACTTATCATTGGCAAAGTTTACGAAATAACTTTTTTAAATTTAGGAAGTGTGCAAGTTTATCGAGTGCGAAAAAAAATTGATGCTTAATTCACTTTAACGAAAAGTATCAAGTGATCTGTTTCCACTTTTACAAACAAAAGTCCCCCAGTAACACAATAAACTTTGTATAACTAGGTTTAAAGTTACACAATTGTTGTTCATTAAAAAATGCAAAAATGCCTCTGCATTTAATTTAAAATCGCATGAAGAATTCCGAATTGGTACCGAGTGTGTGCGACACTGGCTTGGATCGTCCGTGGGCGCTTTAAACAAATTTAACAGCAACAACTTCTCTTCCAGTGTCATTCTAATTAGGAAAAGGAAGAAAACAAACAAAGACAAGAAGGATCGAGAAGATGAGTGCAGTTAAGGTCAAAAGAGAGAGAGTGAGAGAGAGAGAGAGAGAGAGAGAGAGAGAGAGAGAGAGAGAGAGAGAGAGAGAGAGAGAGAGAGAGAAAGGGAGGGGGAGAGAGAGAGAGAGAGAGAGAGAGAGAGAGAGAGAGAGAGAGAGAGAGAGAGAGAGAGAGAGAGAGAGAGAGAGAGAGAGAGAGAGAGAGAGAGAGAGAGAGAGAGAGAGAGAGAGAGAGAGAGAGAGAGAGAGAGAGAGAGAGAGAGAGAGAGAGAGATGCTGGCCGATGAATTTCAGCCATGGCTCAGGTGACTAATCCAATGTTCCATCTCGTATCGCCTACACATCGTATTCTAATCAAATCTGAAACGAGAGAACTGGTGAAGCTCGGAATTATTTCTCTGCATCAAAATGGAAATCAACCTAATCCCCGAGGAGAAACAATCATCTCGAACTATTCTTTGTTTCTCTTCGGTTTTAATTTAACGCTTGCATTGATGGATGCGATGTTTCTGTCTTTTCTAATGTTATGTTACTCTGTAATTGCATTCCTTATATTTCTGCTGTCTTCCCAACATTGACACCTGCTTCTAAAATTCATGAATCATCTTTGACAAAAGCGTGCTTGCGTGAAGTTCTTGCACAATTTCCTATGCACAAGGCAGTTTTGGGATGCATTTGAATTGTCAACAATCCAATCTCAATCCACGTGATTTGTGCAAAGTCACGACAACTGTTTTCATAAGAGCAACTCGTAAACAGATTTTTAACCATCCAACCAGTCTGTCTGCACCAGTATTTTACACACAACCGCCCGCACACACAATCACCTCCACACACACGCCCGCACACACAATCACCTCCACACGCCCGCCCACACAATCACCTCCACACACACGCCCGCCCACACAATCACCTCCACACGCCCGCCCACACAATCACCTCCACACACACGCCCGCCCACACAATCACCTCCACACACACGCCCGCCCACACAATCACCTCCACACAACCGCCCGCACACACAATCACCTCCACACACACGCCCGCCCACACAATCACCTCCACACAACCGCCCGCCCACACAATCACCTCCACACAACCGCCCGCCCACACAATCACCTCCACACACACGCCCGCCCACACAATCACCTCCACACACACGCCCACACAATCACCTCCACACACACGCCCGCCCACACAATCACCTCCACACAACCGCCCGCCCACACAATCACCTCCACACAACCGCCCGCCCACACAATCACCTCCACACAACCGCCCGCACACACAATCACCTCCACACACACGCCCGCCCACACAATCACCTCCACACACACTCTCGCCCACACAATCACCTCCACACAACCGCCCGCCCACACAATCACCTCCACACACAACCGCCCGCCCACACAATCACCTCCACACAACCGCCCGCCCACACAATCACCTCCACACACACGCCCGCCCACACAATCACCTCCACACACACGCCCGCCCACACAATCACCTCACACACACGCCCGCCCACACAATCACCTCACACACACGCCCGCCCACACAATCACCTCACACACACGCCCGCCCACACAATCACCTCACACACACGCCCGCCCACACAATCACCTCCACACACACGCCCGCCCACACAATCACCTCCACACACACGCCCGCCCACACAATCACCTCCACACACACGCCCGCCCACACAATCACCTCCACACACACGCCCGCCCACACAATCACCTTCACACACACGCCCGCACACACAATCACCTCCACACACACGCCCGCACACACGCCCGCACACACACACATACATACAACCACACACCTATATACACACACTCAAACACACACACACACACACCCACACACACACACCCTCCCCCCTCCCCCCCCCATACACGCCGTCAAAGGCTCAATTTGAAGCTTTTAAATTTTTGGTGTTCACATCTGACACCAGCCCAGCCATCCCGACACGCAATCTGGTGGCATCTCTCCACGAAACACAGCAAGCAGTTGTGCAATAAAACCCGAGACCAGGGCCCGGTTTCATGAGCCGACAAAACATTCGGTCAACTTCAGTTGAAAGATCTTAAGAGTAAAATGCAGTAACCGACGAAATCGGGTTTCATGAAAAAGATTTCAGTCGGCCGACTGTGCCTCTTCGCACGAGGAGTTGCCCAACTGCAGTGCTACCCTCCCCCAGCACCGCGTCCGGACAACCACAATCGGGTGGCGAAGCGGACGTACGTCCGACTGTCAGTGTGAGCACCGCGAGTCCATGAACGCTGCCCCTGCTCCCAGCCCAGCCCTCAGTGCCTGATGCACGACTTGTGTTTTGTTGACACTCGCAGCTAAATGAGTTGACCCGCCACAAACTTGTCCACAGATATCTCCAAAAGTGCCAGAAAATGGTAAACCCTCCTCTCCCCCTCACACCCCCCCAATACTACCCCCCCCCCCCAATACTACCCTACCCCCCCCCCCCCCCCCCCTGTTTTGCTCTCCATGGCGGTGATAGGAGAGAGATCAATCATGTCAGAGCGCTTTCTGCTGTTAGCTCTCGTCAGACACTTTACCCAGACTTAACCGCACGCTGTGTGTGTTTGTTTGGGTGATGGATTTGTTTTTAAAGAGATTTGCTTTTAACTGATGAGTACTTATTTGGTATACGCCCTGCGACAGTAACCTGGTACGGCTAAACGTGTCAAATGATCAATCGTTTCACAGCATTTCACGTTGTTAGCTTTGGATAGTTGCGTTATCTAGCCCAGCCACATGCTGTGTGTGTTTGTTTAGATGATGGGGTTGTCTTCATAGATTTGCTTTTAACCGATAATAACTTCTTTGGTGAACGCCCTGAGACAGTAACCTGTTACGGTTAAACGTGTCACAACGACCAATCTTTCCAGAATACTTTCTGTTGTTGGTTTTGGGGGGTTGTGTTAACCAGCCTAGCCACACGCTGTGTGTGTTTGTTTAGATGAAGGGTATGTTTCCATACGCCCCGAGACAGTAACCTGTTAGGGCTAAACGTGTCACAACGACTGGGTTGTGTTACACAGCCTTGCCACATGCTGTGTGTTTTTTAGATGAAGGGTATGTTTCCATACGCCCCGAGACAGTAACAATCATTTCAGAGCACTTTATGTCGATAGCTCTTGATGGATACGTTAACCAGCTTTACCACATGCTGTGTGTGTTTGTTTAAAAGATGGGGTTGTTTTCATTGATTTGATCTTAACTGAGGAGGTCTTATTTGGTGCACGCCCTGTGACAGTAACCTTATCCTTATCCTGCTATAACCACACTGTGTATTTTTGGATGGTCAATTTGCTTTTAGCTGCTGACCAAACCTACTTATCTTATGTACACTCTGTGACAGTGACCTTATCAAGGCTAACAGAATACCAAGAGATTTGCCTTTTCTACTGAGCGCGTATCCGTCGTATTAGTTTAGTGGCAGACACCTTATCTGGCTAACCACAAACTGAGTGTGTTTGTTTGTGAGATTTGCTTAACTCTTTCCCATGACCCATTCAGTATAGCTTCTGTGACAGTGAGTGTATCAGGCTTACCCCATGCTGTGTGTGTGTGTGTGTATGTATGTGTGTGTGTGTGTGTGTATGTATGTGTGTGTGTGTGTGTGTATGTGTGTGTGTGTGTGTGTGTGTGTGTGTGTGTGTGTGTGTGTGTGTGTACACTCCCTGATAGTTGCTCTATTTAGCTAACCACAAGGGGTGTTGGTTGAAATGACGCATTTGTTGAAGGGACTGGCTTTTTCAACTGAGACTGAATCTCATCCCGCCGACCTTAGCAACATAATCACATCGAAGCTGAACAAGATGTTTATTTAGCATAGAGTGTTAATTATGTGAATTTTACTGGTTTTGAGAACATTTTCAATAGTTCTTGGCGCTCAAGTTTTCTTTCTTTTCAAAGTATATTCCGTTGTGATAAACCAAAACAAAAGCACATTGCACAAAGCGATATTCTACTCTGCTGCTCGTATATGTATACAGTATAACATTAACACATTGCCTCAGCTCAACTGTGGGCCGGGTAGCTCAATTGGTAGAGCACTGGACTTGTGTTCCTAGGGTCACGGATTCGAATCCAGGCCGGGACGGGCACGGGTCAACTTTATGTGCACTCAGAGACGGTATCCATGTCCCATCCCCGTGTCACCACAGTGGCACGTAAAAGACCTCGTTCATTTTGCCATAAATGCAGGTGGCTGATTACACCTAAACACGCAGACACCTGGGTAGTGTGACCCTTGTTGCTGCTAGCTGTCCACTGGGTAGTGCGACCCTTGTTGTTGCTAGCTTTCCACTGGGTAGTGCGACCCTTGTTGCTGCTAGCTTTCCACTGGGTAGTGCGACCCTTGTTGTTGCTAGCTTTCCACTGGGTAGTGCGACCCTTGTTACTGCTAGCTTTACACTGGGTAGTGCGACCCTTGTTGTTGCTAGCTTTCCACTGGGTAGCGCGACTCTTGTTGCTGCTAGCTGTCCACTGGGTAGTGCGACCCTTGTTGCTGCTAGCTGTCCACTGGGTAGTGCGACCCTTGTTGCTGCTAGCTGTCCACTGGGTAGTGCGACCCTTGTTACTGCTAGCTGTCCACTGGGTAGTGCGACCCTTGTTGCTGCTAGCTGTCCACTGGGTAGTGCGACCCTTGTTACTGCTAGCTGTCCACTGGGTAGTGCGACCCTTGTTACTGCTAGCTGTCCACTGGGTAGTGCGACCCTTGTTGCTGCTAGCTGTCCACTGGGTAGTGCGACCCTTGTTGCTGCTAGCTGTCCACTGGGTAGTGCGACCCTTGTTACTGCTAGCTGTCCACTGGGTAGTGCGACCCTTGTTGCTGCTAGCTGTCCACTGGGTAGTGCGACCCTTGTTGCTGCTAGCTGTCCACTGGGTAGTGCGACCCTTGTTGTTGCTAGCTGTCCACTGGGTAGTGCGACTCTTTGTGACAAACGGATTTGCACATAGATGTATATTGGAGTTATGTGACGCAGGTGTACAACATTTCATGGGCCACGAACTTTGAGTAGGCACCGTGCGGTGAAATATTGTCCGTACAGTGCAGTGATGTCACGTGTGAGATGTGACCAATCAGAGAAGAGTAGTGACTGAGGTCACGTTTGTAGATAGATTAGACAGCAGAGCTTTGCAGACCATTGACAAGAGAAGACGGGTCTCTTACTGGGTAAAGTTTCTCACCGGGCGCTGGGAGGTCGGTTAGACTCGTGCCGCGGTATTGAATCGTTGGATTCAACTGCTGTGTTTACAGGTATTTATTGAATTGATATTTCGCTCGGAGATATTATTTTGCTCGGAAATATTGACTTGAGAAATGACCGGGAGAGTCATGTATGAATTGGCTGAAAAGCGTGCGTTGATGTCAGCCATTGTTGAAAAGGGAATGTTTACATGTTTTTCGGAAATGAAGTCGCTTATGAGTAAGCGGGTGTATATACTGTAACCGCATAAGTTAGTTGACGGTAGTGATAAAGAATGTCAGAAAAGTTTATTCAAGTATGGAGACTTATGGTAGTTTAAACTTGTGTATTTTAGCATCCCGGGCCGAGAGGGGTCGCGGAAGTGGGAACGAGACGGGAGGTTCTGCCTTACGCCCGAGCCGAGAGCTGTGGGAGTGCAGGAGGGGAGACAGCGTGAAGCGCTGTAAAACGGGAACCCCGTCCCCATTCCACCACACGAAGACAGTTTGTGTGGGTGGGGTGGAGCAGTGCGTGCCACTGAATATGTGAGTACGACTGGGAGAAATTAACCAGCGTGATAGCTGTACGGAGATACGTTTCCCAAGTGAACAACCACGAGACGTCGAGCGTCGTGGGTTTTTTATCATCTGTGTGTAACAGAAGTGAATATTGACAGAAGTATTGCTTGAGACAATGACTTCGTGGGTAGTGAGACAGACGGGCTCTCACGGAACAAAGCTTAAAGTGTTATACGTGTGTGCACGTGAATTGTAGACTGCATGACAAAGTAACATGTATGTAATTTTGTGCAGTTAGACTCTGTGTGTTAACAGAAATAGAACTTCCATGTTGAGCGGGAGTGATCTGTAGAATGGATGAAGAATAATATGTTTATGTTGTGTTATTGAACATTCTAATAGAGGTACAGAGGCAAAGGGCCGTAACTGTGTTCGTGTTTTTGTGCCTGGTTGGAATGTGTGTGTGTGTGTGTGTGTGAAGGCTAGATAGTAAACAGAGAGTAGCACGCACAATTTCTGATAGGAGTAGATATACATACATACAGACATACACACGTAAATTCCAGCCGTAACACTCTTGTTGCTGCTAGCTGTCCACTGGGTAGCGCGACCCTTGTTGTTGCTAGCTGTCCACTGGGTAGCGCGACCCTTGTTGTTGCTAGCTGTCCACTGGGTAGTGCGACCCTTGTTGTTGCTAGCTGTCCACTGGGTAGCGCGACCCTTGTTGTTGCTAGCTGTCCACTGGGTAGCGCGACCCTTGTTGTTGCTAGCTGTCCACTGGGTAGCGCGATCCTTGTTGTTGCTAGCTGTCCACTGGGTAGCGCGACCCTTGTTGTTGCTAGCTGTCCACTGGGTAGCGCGACCCTTGTTGTTGCTAGCTGTCCACTGGGTAGTGCGACCCTTGTTGCTGCTAGCTGTCCACTGGGTAGTGCGACCCTTGTTGCTGCTAGCTGTCCACTGGGTAGCGCGACCCTTGTTGTTGCTAGCTGTCCACTGGGTAGCGCGACCCTTGTTGTTGCTAGCTGTCCACTGGGTAGTGCGACCCTTGTTGCTGCTAGCTGTCCACTGGGTAGCGCGACCCTTGTTGCTGCTAGCTTTCCACTGGGTAGCGCGACTCTTGTTGCTGCTAGCTGTCCACTGGGTAGCGCGACCCTTGTTGCCGCTAGCTGTCCACTGGGTAGTGCGACCCTTGTTGCTGCTAGCTGTCCACTGGGTAGCGCGACCCTTGTTGCCGCTAGCTTTCCACTGGGTAGCGCGACTCTTGTTGCTGCTAGCTGTCCACTGGGTAGCGCGACCCTTGTTGCCGCTAGCTTTCCACTGGGTAGCGCGACTCTTGTTGCTGCTAGCTTTCCACTGGGTAGCGCGACCCTTGTTGTTGCTAGCTTTCCACTGGGTAGTGCGACCCTTGTTGTTGCTAGCTTTCCACTGGGTAGCGCGACTCTTGTTGCTGCTAGCTGTCCACTGGGTAGCGCGACCCTTGTTGCTGCTAGCTTTCCACTGGGTAACGCGACTGTAGCTGCTAGCTTTCCACTGGGTAACGCGACTGTAGCTGCTAGCTTTCCACTGGGTAACGCGACTGTAGCTGCTAGCTTTCCACTGGGTAGCGCGACCCTTGTTGCTGCTAGCTTTCCACTGGGTAGCGCGACTCTTGTTGCCGCTAGCTTTCCACTGGGTAGCGCGACCCTTGTTGCTGCTAGCTTTCCGCTGGAAGGAAGCGACCCGAATTTCACAGCACTGGGATAATAACGTCAATGAAATGAAACGAACAATGGAATGAAATTAAACTCACCGGCCCCGCCAGGAGGTAATGGTAGTTGTCACGATTCATCCCAACGTCCACAATCTGAAACATTCAAGCATACTATGTGTGAGAGGAACGACACGCTTCATTAAACGTCGTTAAGCCAAGGTCCCACTGGGACGAACTTTGACGGCGAACTACAACGATTTGGGATTTGTGGAGAAAATCGTCGAGGTCGTTGTGGTTCATATTACTTCGTTCTTGTTCGGCCGATGTTTCGCAATCATTCGTGGCAAACATCGTAGTGGCAAAATCGTGGTAACTCGTTGTGGTTCGCCAAAATAGTCCTGATAGTGGCTTTACCTGAAGATTTGTTTAATTACAAATATCAGAACCAGAAGGCTACTAGAGTAAACAAACGAATGAACTACGGATGAAACAAATAAAGCACATGGCATAAATAAACAAAACAACAGACCGAACAAACCCAAAATCTATTAAGTAACTAAATAATGTGGTTTGATTATGAGATAACAACGGTCGCTGAAGCTACTCCATTTGCATTAACATCACAATTGTCATAACAAAAACCCATACAAATGGTAATATAAAACTGTAAAAACTCCAGAATCTATGTTAAAGTAGTGGTCATACACAGATAATATTGTTCAGTATCATGTTGTGCTTTTGAAATGAAGTGCCTCGACCAATACTACTGTCACAGCCAGAGTGCTAGTGGCGCTTTGTGCTTTCTCTTTTTCACTTTTTACGACGCTGGGCGTTCCTAGAATATTAACTGAGATTTCATTTACAGGCTTCAACGCTACCTGATTCAATATCTTCTGGTACACCTCCGCTGAGGAGAAATTGAGAATGATCCGTTTCCGTTCAGCGCGGCTGACACGATCCAGGCGCCGAAGGAGGTCGTGCGCACCCGCAGTGTCACGCACGCGACGTGCATCCACCAGGATGGTGGCTTCCGGTCCACGGAATGATTCGTAGAGCTGCTGCAACTGCCACAACCCTGCAACAAGGCGAACGGTAATTAGCAAAGGATGGGGATCATGATTTGGCATTTGCAACACCCGGGGAGATACCTCATAATTATGGGGACTTTCAAACAGGGACGGACATGTGTTCTACAGAGAGGGAGTCCCGTTTGCTAGAGCAGCAGATATGTTTCTTTCCGGTAATCGAGTATAAACAACAGGTCGTTCGACTGTGGAACTGTAACGTCTTCAACAAATGTTAAAAAAAACCCGGACGGAACGAATGTGAAAGAATAGCCGTGGAGATAAAATAGTTAAAAAGTTGCAATACACATACTAAGAAACCCACAAATTCTGACACACACACACACACACACACACACACACACACACACACACACACACACACACACACACACACACACACACACACACACACACACACACACACACACACACACACACTCACCACGTAATACAAATACCACCAAACAAATACAACCAAAAAACAACAACCAAAAAACTACAAACAAGTAATAACAACCGAAAAACAGACAATGAAATAAACAAATCATCCCGCACCGTCATCGGAATCAAAGAGGTAGTAGACCTTGTCCCACAGGAAGAAGCGGACGGTGTCTATGATGGCGTCGATGTAGGAGGGCGACACGCTGAGGTCAAATGTGTAGCCGTCGTGCGCGTGGTTCCTGTTGCTCGTGAATGTGACGTAGGGCACGTGCAGCGCCTGGCTGTACGACTGGATCACGTTGAACGACTTGGGCGAGCTGGCCCCCAGCAACAGGAACACGCCCTTCTCTAGCTGGCTGCAGACTGTGGGACAAAGAGAATGATATATAGCTGGTGCCGAGCAACAGGAACACGCCTTTCTCTAGCTGGCTGCAGACTGTGGGACAAAGAGAATGATATATAGCTGCCCCCCAGCAACAGGAACACGCTCTTCTCTAGCTGGCTGCAGACTGTGGGACAAAGAGAATGATATATAGCTGCCCCCCAGCAACAGGAACACGCCCTTCTCTAGCTGGCTGCAGACTGGGACAAAGAGAATGATATATAGCTGTCTGCAGACTGTGAGACAAAGAGAATGATATATAGCTATCTGCAGACTGTGAGACAAAGAGAATGATATATAGCTGTCTGCAGACTGTGAGACAAAGAGAATGATATATAGCTATCTGCAGACTGTGAGACAAAAAGAATGATATATAGCTGTCTGCAGACTGTGAGACAAAGAGAATGATATATAGCTATCTGCAGACTGTGAGACAAAGAGAATGATATATAGCTGTCTGCAGACTGTGGGACAAAGAGAATGATATATAGCTATCTGCAGACTGTGAGACAAAGAGAATGATATAGAGCTGTCTGCAGACTGTGAGACAAAGAGAAGGATATATAGCTATCTGCAGACTGTGAGACACAGGGAATGTGTGAGTTTAATGAAGAAAAATATGGGAAGACTCCACAAACCCGACCCCACACCCCACGCCCCCCTCCAAATGTTGAATTTGGCGCAAATTTTGTGAGTTTAATGAGAGGGAAACAGAATTAGCTGGCTTCTAGGAGAACGATCAAGCCTTTTTTTAGCTGGCTGCAAACTGTGCAAGTCTGATGGTGAACCCAACACACACACACACACACACACACACACACACACACACACACACACACACACACACACACACACACACACACACATACACACACACAATATGAAAATAATAAAGCACACACACACACACACACACACACACACACACACACACACACACACACACACACACACACACACACATGGTTCACTCCCAAGAGTAGTATGAACTCTCCAGCCGTTCTAAGCTGACTGAGAATTGTGCGAGTTTTATGACGATGAAAACGAAAACCAAGAAACATCAATACAAAGAGAATTTATTTCAATGTGTAAGCTCAATGTGGAAAGCAATGGGTTGGGCGAGAAGTGTCCCGTTATGCGGTTCCTAGCCACAATACGCACGGACGACAGCTGGGCGCACTCACTCCTCAGTTCCAAAGTTCGCAAACCAGTAGCAGACGGGAAGAAAAGAACATCTTGCAGCCTCTGCTTTAATCTACTTTGAAATGAGAGAACACACCTGCTCCAAGGCAATTCTCTCAGGAATGTTTTCCTTTCTCCGATTCCAAACTGCAGTCACTCTCCCACATATCGACTGCATTGTCGTCTGCCTTCCCGAAATGCCATTATCGTCGAATGTGTTGCGTCTTGCATGTTTATGCTATCAGATTTTTTTTCCGTTATCAGATATCAATACTGTTCGCTAGTTTTGTAGAAATCGCTCAGTACACAAGCACACGCACACACACAAACATACATACACACACACACACACACACACACACACACACACATACACACACACACACATACACACACACACACACACACACGCACACACACACGCACACACACATACACACACACACACACACACATACACACACACACACCCACACACACACATACACACACATACACACACACACACACACACACCCACACACACACACACACACACACACACACATACACACACACACACACTCACTGGTGGTGCTGAGCCTGTAGCTGTCGTCCATGTCGATAGTGGTCAGCACGTGGTCAAGCACGATGCGCGAGTCGCTGTTGTTGCGGTTATTGGCCTCCACCATTCTGACCAGCACGTCACGGACACTGTACGCCTCGTGGTCAAGGATGATGCCTGTAACAAACAAGGCAAAGTCACCAATGGTCTATGTGTTTTTTCAGACAAAATAAAAGAAAAAGAAACATTTGATGTCCATGTTCCTGTAATGACCAGTACATCTCGCACATTGTACGCCCCGTGGTCAAGGATGATCCCTGTAACAAACAAGGCAGAGTGACCGATAGTCAAGGTGTTTGTAATGACCATCCTGGCTAGTAGAGCACACCGTGTGTACGCCTCGTGGTCAAGGATGATCCCTGTAATAAGCAAAGCACAGTGCAGGCATGGGAATTGGGAAAAGTAAAAAAGGCTGAAAATGTGTAAGTAATATCAAAGTCGACCGCGCGATGCGCCTAGCCTGGTCCGGGGGCATGCTCCCTGTCACGATCGGGTGACAGAGACCAAGAAAGTGTCACTCAGTGGAGTGCCTGTTCTTGGTCGTGTATGATAGAAAGCGCCTGTGCGTGATATTGGGTTACAGCAGAGTTTGCTGACGGTGCTCAACGAGCACGGATGTTTTGTATCGCACGAGTTTTACAGTGGAGGTTTCTGCTGTCATAGCTAGGGCTGACGGTTTTTCGCTGACAGCGCACACGGGATTTTCACGGATTGAGTTTCTCGTGTCTTTTTCTGCTTGGGAGGCAGAATTGTGTATAGCTGGACTGGTTTTGTGACAAGGTCAGTCACGTGTATTTGGCTAGGTGGTCTGTCAGAGACTCAAGGACGGCACACTTGACACCCAGCGGCAGAAGGGGAAGGATCTAATACACAGTTTCTAGAGTATGATGGTTTTTCACCGAATATTGTATTCGGCACTCTAGGGGAGCTTCCACCAGTTATTACTTTCTCACTGCACCTGTTTTGCTGAGGACAAGTCGTCAACATTCCTTCGTCGGCGATGGCTTTCGCATAAGGATTCGACAAGGGGTTCTGGACGGTTTTGGTCACTGTTGACGAACAGAGGCTGGTCCAGGGAGGAAGCGGACTTTGCTTCCATTGAGAGTACAATCATAGGCTTTTGAGGTAATAAATCATTATTTAACGCTGTTGATGAGTCTGTGTTGTGGAATGAAATACTCTCTGTTGTTCTTTCCAGGTTAGCGCATAATTTACTCTCTGTGACGCTAAAATACTAATCTGTATATGGTTTTTGCAGATAGGGAGAGAAGGACGGAAAATGGCTGTTTTGTTGTTGTAAAAAGTCCGTTTTGTGCAGGCCCACGTGCTCGATGAGATATTTAAAGATGACATGTTTTAAGGTGGTGGGTGAGGGGTAGCTGACATGTTTAGTGCACCGATGCTTTCTGTTTGCAGCCTTCGTTTCGTTTCGCTTCGTTCGCCTCGCTTCGTTACGTTCCTGTAACATCTGCACGGCTGACTCTGGCGGGAACTGTTGAGGCTACGCTAACCAGGAGACCGGCTAACCAGGAGACCGGCTAACCAGCGGACCGGCTAACCAGCGAACCGACTAACCAGCATACCGGCTAAGCAGCAGCAGCAGAGATAAAGCTAAGTGCACCATGTCGTACGCACCCCGTTGACCACCGTTGTCTTTTCGTATCTATGATTTCATTGGAGTAGTGACAACGTGGGGTGTGTGACACCTGCACGAACTAGGGCTTTTCGGACAGAACATTCTCATTTAACTATATTTACACGGGTTCAGCGTGTTCCTATAATTTTCTACATACTACTGGCATTTTGTCAGTGAACACTGGTTTTTTACGTGTTGAGAACGTAAAAGGAACATATTTTGAGTGAAGGCTCGAGGGAGGTGGAGAGTTTATACATAAACAGGCGTCTGAAACTTATACTTTTGTTGACTCTATTTAATTGTATGACTGCGAGAGTGGATCGTGGTGTGGTTAGTTAATTAGTAGTAATTAACCGGTTCATAATCACCTTAAGTGATATAGTGAAACGTGACACATGGGGGCTCGTCCGGGAATTTACTCAGTTAATTTCTGACTGATAAAGACCCACCAATTAAGGATAACTAAGAGCAGATAATCTCGTCAGTGCTCGACTTATTTTCTGCTTGGTGCTACCCTTTTTTGTATAGTTTTGATCATATACCACACCTTAAGCGATTCACATCTTGCAGGAAATGTAAATTGTAATTTGTGAGTTATTGTATGCGCTAACTGTGATTACTTCCCTTTCCTTTGTTTGTGAATCTTTGTTGTTGTACGTTCAGAGTTTTTCCGTTGCAGAGAGCTGAGCGGGGTTAGCGGATTTGTTATTCGTTTTACTCAGTTTTCTCTACATTGTTGTTTCGCATTCTGTAACAGGTTACATTTCTACCGTCTTGTTTTACTTGGATTTTTCTCCATATTTTGACTTTGTTGGAATTTTGGGGGGGAAGGGTCCGAGGACTTCTGTCCTAACCAAGGCTGTGGGAGACACTCTGTTTCACCGCAAAAAGCAGCCGATAAAGTAGGCCACGGCTGTGGGAAACACTTTGTTTCACCGCAAAAAGCAGCCATAAAGTAGGCTACGCGATTTGTTCTACACCGTTTGGATTTTTCTTCTGCATTTTCCGGTTACTGGATTTTTGTATCCATCGCTTCCATCACCGCGTGTTCTAGCTATAGCTGCGTTAGACTTACTTTGGTAATAAAGCTTTGCTAAACTAACCATGGCTACAGGGGGATCTCCTACGAAGAGGTTAACTTTTGAGACTCCTGGTAGTGAGGAACAGACAGAGCGAGACGCACGCGTTAGAGCGCGTAGTTTGCTTAAGCGCAAGGAGTTAGAACGTAAGGAAGACATAGAGCGACAGACGAGGAAAGAAGAGCTTGACAGACAAGAACGACAGGCCGAACGTGAGAGACAGGAACGACAAGACGAACGTGACCGACAGGATAAGAAAGACGAGCTTGACAGACAAGAACGACAGGCCGAACGAGACAGACAAGAAAAGAAAGAGAAAGATGAACGTGACAGACAAGAACGGAAAGAGAAAGAACAGGCTGAACTTGAGAGACAGGAACGACAGGCCGAACGTGACAGACAGGACAAACAGGCGGATCGCGATCACCAGCTAGAACTAGCTAGGCTACAGGCAGAGAAGGGTACGCTTACTCAGGCTAGCGCGCCGACATTTGTTGCCGACCGTACGAGACTGCCGACGTTCGACGATGACAAGGACGAGCTCGACGACTTTTTACGCCGGTTTGAGCGCATTGCATCCGACCAGAAGTGGGAAGAGGCCACGTGGGCTAGCCGCCTTAGCACCTGCTTGAAAGGACGCGCATTGCAGCTCTACAACGCTTTGGAGGACGACGAGGCGAGAAACTATCAGGCACTAAAGAAGGCGTTACTCCAGCGCTTCAACCTGACTGCGGAAGCCTACAGACGACGTCTGCGTAACAGCAAGAGACTGAGCGGCGAGCTGAGTCATCAGTTTGTGGCACGCCTTAACCTCTACCTGCGGCGCTGGGTGGAGAGGGCCGAAAAGGACTGGACCGTCAACGACCTTGCCGACCTCATAGTCATGGAACAACTGATGTCCAGCCTGCGACCTGAGGTGGTGACCTTCGTGCAGGAGCACCAGCCAAAGACTACTCAGGAGGCAGCCGACTGGATCAGAGTGCACGAGGACGCCCAGGCGATCTCCGGCAAATCTTCAGGCTCACGGCCAGGAAAATCGGGAAATTCGGGTTCTTCAGGACCCAAGGACGGGAAGGACGATCAGGGACACAAGGGATCGAGTTCCAGATCTGACATCCAGTGTTACTACTGCAACAAGCGGGGCCACGTGAAGAAGGACTGCCACAGGAGACAGGCTGACCAGAAGGGCGTTCACTTTGTTGGCAGTGAGGAGTTAAGGGACGTCACGAGCTCATGCACCATTCCACAACTCTGCGTTCCGTGCTCCAGGAAACATTTCCAGCCCCACTGCAACGTCTACGTTAACGGAGTGAAGGGCGAAGGTCTGCGGGACACAGGGGCAGACATGATAGTGGTTCGGGCGAGTCTAGTTCCAGCTATGGCCTACACAGGAGACAGCATCAGGGTGAGAATGGCCGAGGCATCTCACGCTTACGACTTGAACACGGCAGTGATCAAGGTCGTAACCCCGTTGTTCACGGGGACCATTGTGGCCGTCGTCATGGACGATCCTCCATGCGACCTGCTCATTGGAAACCGGGTCCAGTTTGTGGACGGCGTCACCAGGGAGGTTCCCGTTTATCGGGCTCCCGACGTCATTTCGGTGCTCACGCGGGCACAGGCGGAGCGAGAGGACAAACCTCTCAAACCCCTACCTGCTGCACGAGCTGCCCTGGGGAACGTGACCCCCGCGCTTCTCGCGAAGGCTCAGGATTCTGACCCGACCTTAGCTACTCCTCGGGAGCACGCGAAGTCGGGGAAGGTGAAGCTGAGCGGGAAGCATGGGAGGTCAAGGTTCCTCAGGGACAAGAAGTTGCTCTACCGTGAGTTCAGCAACCAAGAAGGTACATTCAAACAGGTTGTCGTGCCTCGCGAGTTTCGCGAGGGTGTCATGGCAACGGCACACGACTCGATTCTGGGAGGTCATCTTGGTACCAAGAAGACCACGGATCGTGTCTGGCGCCACTTTTACTGGCCAGGCATCTGCACGGATGTCCGACGTTTCTGTGCGTCCTGCGATAAGTGCCAGAAGGTGGTTGCCAAAGGAAGGGTGAGGAAGGTCCCCTTGGAGAAGATGCCGCTCATCGACGAACCCTTTCGTCGGGTGGCAGTGGACATCATCGGGCCCATCTTGCCTGCGTCTGAGGACGGAAACAGATACATTTTGACCATGGTGGACTACGCTACTCGATACCCAGAGGCGATCCCTCTGAAATCGATTGAAGCCACGCGAGTAGCTGAGGCTCTGGTTACTATGTGGTCCCGGCTGGGAATTCCATCAGAGGTACTCACCGACAGAGGCACGCAGTTCACGGGAGGAGTGATGGCGGAGGCGGCACGACTGCTATCACTGGAGCAGCACTTCACCACTCCTTACCATGCTCAGTGCAACGGACTGGTGGAAAGGTTCAATGGCACCTTGAAGACCATGCTGAGGAAACTAGCTCAGGAGAAACCACGCACGTGGGACAGGTACATCCCAGCATTGCTTTTCGCATACCGCGAGGTTCCTCAGGAGAGCTTGGGCTTTTCCCCATTTGAGTTGTTGTACGGCAGACAGGTACGCGGTCCCATGGCTATCCTGCGTCAGGCTTGGACGGACGAAGAAGCTGACGAGGAGGTGCAGACGACAGCGACCTACATAGTAGAACTCAGGAACAGGATTGAAGAGACCTGCAAACTGGCTCAAGAGAACCTGGGGAGAGCAGCACAGCGTTACGCGCGAGGATTCGACCGCAAGGCACGGCCGCGCAGCTTCAAGATTGGAGAACGGGTGTTGCTACTTCTACCTGTCAAACACAACAAGCTACAACTGCAGTGGCAAGGACCTTTTGAGGTGACAGCGAGGGTGGGCCAGAACGACTACAGGATCATGATGCACGGGAAAGCACGCCTGTACCACGCCAACCTGCTGCGCGCCTACATAGAGAGGACAGCCTACGGGGAGAAGAACAAAGACCAGAAGAACAAAGACAAGAAGTCAGGTCTTTCCTGGGCCTAGCCAGCTTCTACAGACGCTTCATCCCGCACTTTGCCGAAATCGCACTACCACTGACCAACCTTACCAAGAAACTACAACCGACCGTTGTAGTGTGGACTGAGGAATGCAGCTCCGCATTCAACACCCTGAAGAGGCGACTCACCAGTCAGCCTATTCTCCGACTACCAGACCTGAACAAGGACTTCGTGCTGAGGACAGACGCTTCAGGAAAGGGACTTGGGGCAGTGTTGCTTCAGGAGACAGAGGGGTTTTTGCACCCTGTTTGTTTCGCCAGCCGTAAGCTGACCTCGGCCGAGGCAGCGTATGCAACGGTTGAACGCGAGTGTCTCGCCATTGTCTGGGGCATCCAGAAGTTCGAAGCGTACCTGTACGGACGACCTTTCTGTCTGGAGACGGACCATCAACCTCTGCAATATCTTCAGGTTGCAAGGTTGGCAAACGCCAGACTTATGCGCTGGGCGTTGATTCTCCAACCGTACCAATTCACGGTACGCGTCATACCGGGCGCCAACAATGTTGGAGCTGACTTTCTCTCTCGGGCTGGAGAGGAGAACATGACTGTGAGCGAAACCGAGGTTTCGTCTTGAAGAGGGGAGGTGTGTCACGATCGGGTGACAGAGACCAAGAAAGTGTCACTCAGTGGAGTGCCTGTTCTTGGTCGTGTATGATAGAAAGCGCCTGTGCGTGATATTGGGTTACAGCAGAGTTTGCTGACGGTGCTCAACGAGCACGGATGTTTTGTATCGCACGAGTTTTACAGTGGAGGTTTCTGCTGTCATAGCTAGGGCTGACGGTTTTTCGCTGACAGCGCACACGGGATTTTCACGGATTGAGTTTCTCGTGTCTTTTTCTGCTTGGGAGGCAGAATTGTGTATAGCTGGACTGGTTTTGTGACAAGGTCAGTCACGTGTATTTGGCTAGGTGGTCTGTCAGAGACTCAAGGACGGCACACTTGACACCCAGCGGCAGAAGGGGAAGGATCTAATACACAGTTTCTAGAGTATGATGGTTTTTCACCGAATATTGTATTCGGCACTCTAGGGGAGCTTCCACCAGTTATTACTTTCTCACTGCACCTGTTTTGCTGAGGACAAGTCGTCAACATTCCTTCGTCGGCGATGGCTTTCGCATAAGGATTCGACAAGGGGTTCTGGACGGTTTTGGTCACTGTTGACGAACAGAGGCTGGTCCAGGGAGGAAGCGGACTTTGCTTCCATTGAGAGTACAATCATAGGCTTTTGAGGTAATAAATCATTATTTAACGCTGTTGATGAGTCTGTGTTGTGGAATGAAATACTCTCTGTTGTTCTTTCCAGGTTAGCGCATAATTTACTCTCTGTGACGCTAAAATACTAATCTGTATATGGTTTTTGCAGATAGGGAGAGAAGGACGGAAAATGGCTGTTTTGTTGTTGTAAAAAGTCCGTTTTGTGCAGGCCCACGTGCTCGATGAGATATTTAAAGATGACATGTTTTAAGGTGGTGGGTGAGGGGTAGCTGACATGTTTAGTGCACCGATGCTTTCTGTTTGCAGCCTTCGTTTCGTTTCGCTTCGTTCGCCTCGCTTCGTTACGTTCCTGTAACATCTGCACGGCTGACTCTGGCGGGAACTGTTGAGGCTACGCTAACCAGGAGACCGGCTAACCAGGAGACCGGCTAACCAGCGGACCGGCTAACCAGCGAACCGACTAACCAGCATACCGGCTAAGCAGCAGCAGCAGAGATAAAGCTAAGTGCACCATGTCGTACGCACCCCGTTGACCACCGTTGTCTTTTCGTATCTATGATTTCATTGGAGTAGTGACAACGTGGGGTGTGTGACACCTGCACGAACTAGGGCTTTTCGGACAGAACATTCTCATTTAACTATATTTACACGGGTTCAGCGTGTTCCTATAATTTTCTACATACTACTGGCATTTTGTCAGTGAACACTGGTTTTTTACGTGTTGAGAACGTAAAAGGAACATATTTTGAGTGAAGGCTCGAGGGAGGTGGAGAGTTTATACATAAACAGGCGTCTGAAACTTATACTTTTGTTGACTCTATTTAATTGTATGACTGCGAGAGTGGATCGTGGTGTGGTTAGTTAATTAGTAGTAATTAACCGGTTCATAATCACCTTAAGTGATATAGTGAAACGTGACACTCCCCCGGAAAAATTGTTCTCCAAAGAACCCAAATTGTGCAATTTGGTGTCATCTGAGCTCCAAGTTTGCCATTAAATTCAGTTTTCGGAACCATTTTTGCCTCCCCCATTTATTTTTTTGGCGGACACTTTTGCTTTTTCGGCGGAACAAAAAAAATAATTCGGCGGAAATTTGCCTTTCGGCGGACAATTCCCATGCCTGACAGTGACCAATGGTCAATGTTATTTTTCTCAAGATAAATAAAGTATTATGACCATATTCCAGTAATAAGCAGTTCATATTGCAGTCTGTACGCCTCGAGGTCCAGGATGATCCCTTTAACAAGAAAGGCATAGTGACCAATGGTCAAGGTGGTTGTAATGACCATCCTGACTCATATATCACGGACACTGTACGCCGTCTGGTCAAGAATATAACATGCACTGCAGAGGAGTGTGTAACGACCACCCTGTATGACTCATGCATGGTCAGTATGATCCCTGTAACACGCAAGGCAGAGTGACAAATGGTCAAACGTGTTTGTAATGACCATCCTAACCAACATGTAACGCACACTGTACGCTTCATGGTCAAGCACGATCCCTCTAACAGCGAAAGTCTCATGGCCTGGGAACAGGAATACATGCAAGCAGACAAAATGAAAAAAGGGTAGCACCGTACTGTGTGGCAGCTTGTTTTCCCCAGTGAGAAAGTTGCCCGAATGTCCATGAGGGTAACCTCACAGGACGATATGATTTAAATATCAAATACCAAAAGTAACAAGAGAGCGATTGTCAAGGTGTTGGATTGAGGAAGACTTTGGCGAAGAACGATTTGTGCCTTTTAATGGCAATGGCAGTTTATTGCTTATGGCCAATTGGTGGTATTTTACGCTAAAAGATCTTTGTGAATTACCTTGAGTCATTTGTGCTTTCGTTATGGAAATTATTGCGGCGTGTAAGGACAAAGATAGATTTGTTCATGATTATGGCGAAGAGAATATAATGAGTGGATTAGTGTAACAAAACTGTGTGAGTTTTGGCGGAGTAATCCTTCTTTATCTTGTATTATCGGCATGAACATGTCTCAAGTCGATTACAGTATAGCGTTCGTGGGATACCTCCAGCTTCGCTGGAATAAACAACAATAACAACAGCAACAAAAACATCAACAAGAACATAACACACACATACACTCACAAACACACACAGACACAGACACAGACACAGACAAACACAAACAGACACAAACAGACACACTATAGCCACGGTACACAACACCACCATCAATCATCGCTCGCTACAAACAGCAACAACAATAACGCACACACAAAAACACTGTTCAATCCGTACAATGTAATACAATTACAAGTGAAATATAAACAAACGAAAACAAACAAACAAATCGAAATCCCGTCTGACCTCAGCAAAACCTCCCAACCACATGAACCACTAGACAACATAAACCACATGAACCACTAGACAACATAAACCACATTAACCACTAGACAACATAAACCACATTAACCACTA
This sequence comes from Littorina saxatilis, assembly GCF_037325665.1. Lineage (NCBI taxonomy): Eukaryota > Metazoa > Mollusca > Gastropoda > Littorinimorpha > Littorinidae > Littorina > Littorina saxatilis. The sequence continues at coordinate 54,316,790 of NC_090250.1, read as the reverse complement.
GACAACATAAACCACATTAACCACTGGACAACATAAACCACATTAACCACTAGACAACATAAACCACATTAACCACTAGACAACATAAACCACATTAACCACTAGACAACATAAACCACATTAACCACTAGACAACATAAACCACATTAACCACTAGACAACATAAACGACATTAACCACTAGACAACATAAACCACATTAACCATTAGACAACATAAACCACATTAACCACTGGACAACATAAACCACATTAACCACTAGACAACATAAACCACATTAACCACTAGACAACATAAACCACATTAATCACTGGACAACATAAACCACATTAACCACTAGACAACATAAACCACATTAACCACTGGACAACATAAACCACATTAACCACTAGACAACATAAACCACATTAACCCCCAGGCAACATAAACGCATGCATGGAATACGAGGACATACATGAAACCAAACACAAGAGAACTATATCGCCCAGGTTAACAATCTACAGAACCAAACACAAGAGAACTATATCGCCCAGGTTAACAATCTACAGATCCAAAAACAAAGAGACTGCCAACGTTCCAAAATTCAGAATCAAAAAACAAGAAAGGTAGGTTGTTGGAACGTGTGTTATTGACAAAGCAATACATTCACAGATATTTCGACCCAGATAGTTCTATCAGTTTACGTCCACTCGTCAACTATAGAGCTATCAAGATACGTTTTGTGTGAATATTTGTTTGTTTGTTCACTTAAAAGACCGTTGGGTCGAAATATCTGTGAATGTATTGTTTTGTCAATAACAAACGTTCCAACAACCTACCTTTCTTGTTTTTTAATTAACAATCTACAGGTAATGGGTCTTTGTTACTGTCTGTTCACATGCCTGTCTAAGCAACGGCGGCCATGAATGAAATCTCTGCCATCCCCTGGATCCTTCACCCTGTCTTAATATCACACCGACGCTCTATGAGAACAAAGCAACTCTGGTTTTTACGTGCTACCAAATCTCTTCCAGGGGTAAGAAGACACAAATCGTTACCGTTGGTATGGCAACGCGAGAGAAACTTTGAAAACAATGCTCATAAAAACGAATTAGGAATCTGAAGTTAAAAAAACCGTGTTGGTTTACACGAGGACCAAGACGCTGTAGAGCATCAGGTTAAAACACCGTGTTGGTTTACACGAGGACCAACACGCTGTAGAACATCAGGTGACAAAAATCGTTTCTGAGCTTTTGGCCTCGCTGGTGAAAAAATAATCAATATTGCAAACATATACGGTAACACACACTTTTGAAAAGGTCATATGTTGTTCGTTTTCACTTATGTGGTTCATGTACTCGTGGATTCAAAATGAAAAGAGGATGGTGTTTGCTGAATTTTTTTTCATCAGTTTAGGAATTTTTGAATGTTGAGTTTTATTTTTAATTAAACTTTCAGTAAACTAACATTTCCTGTTTTTTGATTCTTGATTTTTGACCGTTAGCAGTCTATCTGTTCCTGATTTGTATTGGTTTACTTTGCTGTTTTTTTCGGGTGGGAGAACATAATATAACTTGTCGATATGGAAGTGCACGAAAGTTTGCTTGCAAGACAAGAGCCAGCGAGAGAGAGAGAGAGAGAGAGAGAGAGAGAGAGAGAGAGAGAGAGAGAGAGAGAGAGAGAGAGAGAGAGAGAGAGAGAGAGAGAGAGAGAGAGAGAGAGAGAGAGAGAGAGAGAGAGAGAGAGAGAGAGAGAGAGAGAGAGAGAGAGAGAGAGAGAGTAAAAAAAGGGAAATTTGGTAGTTAATGTCCTCCTTCCGCCCCCCCCCCCATCCCGAAGAAATAAACAACAACACAACAGAGGACGAAATTTGTTTCTTTTCCGAACGGAAAAGTTCAAATGTAGCGGATTGATACGTTTTGGGACATTACACGTCTTATACGTGACAGCGCATGAGAAAGGAGACATAATCGATTTTTTGACATCATGACTTTTTTGAATATCATAAACGATAGCAAACGATGCTGATTAACATGCTCACACCGGAAGCATTCTGTCTTTCTTACTTCAAAACGTCCAAGCTTCTGACTGTACAGGGGCCAGACCGCCAGGATTGTGGGAGTTTAATGATATACGATATCGACACATGGCGGTGACCTTGCGATGATTTTATTTTGCTGTAGATACGTTGAAGTCACCGAGACAAACTTCGTTCTCGAAATCTTCGTGACTTCCTCGGCAAAAAATACAGAAGAAGCGACAGAATGTTTACGTGACGCCACTGTTCATGTTTACGTGACGCCACTTTTCATGTTTACGTGACGCCACTTTTCATGTTTACGTGACGCCACTTTTCATGTTTACGTGACGCCACTTTTCATGTTTACGTGACGCCACTTTTCATGTTTATGTGACGCCACTTTTCATGTTTACGTGACGCCACTTTTCATGTTTACGTGACGCCACTTTTCATGTTTATGTGACGCCACTTTTCATGTTTATGTGACGCCACTTTTCATGTTTACGTGACGCCACTTTTCATGTTTACGTGACGCCACTTTTCATGTTTACGTGACGCCACTTTTCATGTTTACGTGACGCCACTTTTCATGTTTACGTGACGCCACTTTTCATGTTTACGTGACGCCACTTTTCATGTTAACGTGACGCCACTTTTCATGTTTACGTGACGCCACTTTTCATGTTTACGTGACGCCACTTTTCATGTTTACGTGACGCCACTTTTCATGTTTATGTGACGCCACTTTTCATGTTTACGTGACGCCACTTTTCATGTTTACGTGACGCCACTTTTCATGTTTATGTGACGCCACTTTTCATGTTTATGTGACGCCACTTTTCATGTTTACGTGACGCCACTTTTCATGTTTACGTGACGCCACTTTTCATGTTTACGTGACGCCACTTTTCATGTTTACGTGACGCCACTTTTCATGTTTACGTGACGCCACTGTTCATGTTTATGCGTCTTTTCAATGTTTGTGTGTGGCTTTTGGCGTCAAAGATGTGTTATTGCAAAAAGAGGAAACTCCATTTGAAATGCAAATCTGTATTGTTTTAACCATGTACAGAGTGGCCTAAAACATGCAACCTAGAAAACGTCTAATAACGTCCACATTTGTTAACTAAATCACGTTATATTTGCCATACGAAAACTGCAGCTTGTGGAAAATTAGTCCACAAAGTGGCACGTTTGCATGTCAAATGGTCTGACTTTTGTGTTCTTTCGAGAAAATGAACCCATTCCATTGCCAACGTACAGTTGAGGCGATCCCCGAATTTTGGAAATATTTGTTTTAAAGAGCACTCAAGTCAGACCATTTGACATGCAGACTGGGCATGCCACTTTGTGGAATGATCATGAATAAGCTGAAGTTAATGTTCACCCAACAGCAAGTTATTCGGTCAAAGGATGTGGAAGTTATAAGCATATTTGCGAGTTGCATTTTTCGAGGTCACCCTGTACCAGCTCAAGTCATAAACTTAAATCAGAAAGCGCCCTGAACGTGCACATCAAATCTATGTTTGCCTCTACCTCTTAAATAAGTCGGTCTGTCTCGCCTCCCTGTGTGGCAATAAAATGAGTTTGCCATCAATCACCCAGAAGATTTGCAGCCACCGGATTCCCTTGCACCAAAAGTGTCGTAGAATTTTACACGAATCTGGACTCTATCTCACGTAGCAGAGATCAATAAAATCAAACTTTCACCGTGTATTATGAAATCCTGTCTGCCTATAAAAGTGCACTGGGAGGTAAAGGGCACGACATCGCTCCTAACGGGTGAAAGGAGATATAGAGAGAGTTTCAAACTATCCCATTTCGGCAGCCTTTTGGGTTCTTGTTCTTCTTTTTGTGCGGGATGTCTTTCCAGTACATGGCCCGAGAGATTTATTCCCTCACATTTCTCCATGCCTACACATCGGCTGCAAACAGCTCATAAACTTCTCACGCAAGAAGTGATCCCCAACTTTCAGTTTTTTCCTCTTTTGGCGAGGGCTATATGAAACACACGCACGTACGCATAACTACACACAAA
>NC_090250.1:54270254-54307754 GCF_037325665.1 Littorina saxatilis | reverse complement strand
GAGAGAGAGAGAGAGAGAGAGAGAGACAGAGAGAGAGAGAGAGAGAGAGGGAGAGAGAGAGAGAGACAGAGAGAGAGAGAGAGAGAGAGAGAGAGAGAGAGAGAGAGAGAGAGAAGGTTTGGGAGGCAGAGACAGAGACGGAGTTAAAGATAGGTGCGATACTCCCAGCACCAGGAGTCTGCGAGATAGATGATGGGCAGAAGATGACAAGAGATGGCACTTCAATTTACGTGTAAATGACAGAGCAGACAGTAAGCTTGCACCGTTGTCATATCAGGAAACATGGGGAAAGAATCAGTCACCTCAGCTTCTTTATTCCACACTTCTTCACTCACACATATTTTGACAAATTACTCACAAACCGCCATTTTGTGTCGAATCAACCATCCGGTTTCCATGCAGCCTAATATGCTAACGAGACTAATGAACATATCAGCCAATAACCAAAGCTATACTCGATCATTCTTCGAAGCAAGATAACTGATGGTCTCCATAATATTGAAACGAGGTTTATAAATCCTTTGAAAGTTACTTATGTTATACAATCAGAAGAACCATATTTGAATTCAGAAACACATTTCAATGTCCACATTCAACACCACCAACAACAACATGTTATCAATAAGTATGTAACCTTCCCCAATCTAATAAATCTGTCTAAGTTCGGCTTCATAATCTTGCCCCCCCCCCCCCCCGACATCAAATTACAAAAATAACACGTAGATTGAACTGACACAAACTCTTGTGGAATAATTATGCCTAAATCTGTTTGCACTGCATTTTAGACATTCGAACACAAACATATTGAAACAAAGAGCAGCCAGGGTGTTGATTGGTTGGGGTATGTGACCAAGTAGAGGGCTAGTCTTATCCCATGACCAAGTAGAGGGCTAGTCTTATCCCATGACCAAGTAGAGGGGTGGTCTTATCCCATGACCAAGTAGAGGGGTGGTCTTATCCCATGACCAAGTAGAGGGATGGTCTTATCCCATGACCAAGTAGAGGGCTAGTCTTATCCCATGACCAAGTAGAGGGATGGTCTTATCCCATGACCAAGTAGAGGGATGGTCTTATCCCATGACCAAGTAGAGGGATGGTCTTATCCCATGACCAAGTAGAGGGGTGGTCTTATCCCATGACCAAGTAGAGGGGTGGTCTTATCCCGTGACCAAGTAGAGGGGTGGTCTTATCCCGTGACCAAGTAGAGGGGTGGTCTTATCCCATGACCAAGTAGAGGGCTAGTCTTATCCCATGACCAAGTAGAGGGGTGGTCTTATCCCATGTAAAAGCCTGAGTAAACGTCAATCTGAGCCTGTGAAGGTCTGTGCTTCTCACTTTCTGCTAAGACCTGTGGCAATTCTCAGCGGGCAAGGCGAGCCGTCACCTGTCGTATCTCATTGCACACAGCACTCTGAATCCTGTCACACACACACACACACACACACACACACACACACACACACACACACACACACACACACTCCTCCCCCACACGCACACACACAAACACGCACGCACACTCGCACACACACACACACACTCACACACATACACACACACACTCACACACATACACACACACACTCCCCCCATACACACGCACACACATACGCACGCACACGCACGCACACGCACACACGCACACACACACACACACACACACACAACTATCATCTCATTGCAGACAGCACCATGAATCATATCAACCCATAACCCAGTGTTTCCTTAACTTAGTCAAGGATTTATTTTCTTCCTTTCTTTTTCATGTCTATTGTTTTTCCTCATAGTTGTGTAAGACATTGAATAGTTGGGTTCCCTCAGGCTCTGAGTGCCGACACGATCCAATAAAACCTGTCGCTCGCTGACAATAGCTAAAGCCTTCTTGTTATTTGAGCCTTCAGCAGTTCTGTGGATTTTCTTTTTTGCAGTGTTTTCTGTCCTGTGCGCTGTTTTGTTTCCACATTCAGTCAATATTTGACTGAATGTTTTTTCCGCAAACTCGGAATCGAGTCTAGGTGAAGGTGTGTGTGTGTGTGTGTGTGTGTGTGTGTGTGTGTGTGTGTGTGTGTGTGTGTGTGTGTGTGTGTTTGAATGTGAGTGTGTGTTTGAATGTGTGTGTGTGTATTTGAATGTGTACGTATGTGTGTTTGTACGCGCGCGCGCGCGCGCGCGCGTGTGTGTGTGTGTGTGTGTGTGTGTGTGTGTGTGTATGTGTGTTTGAATGTGTGTGTGTGTGTGTGTGTGTGTGTGTGTGTGTGTGTGTGAGTGTGTGTGTGTGTGCCAGCGATTCCCAGAAAACTACCCATAATTATGTTTCTGAAGCTTGATTTCTGGATTTTTATAGATAACACCCCAGGCAATTATTTTCATTTATTTAAAAAAAAAGTCTTTGCTGTCGTCAAAATCGGAGGCCGCACTGCGGCGACGTCATTTTTAATCACAGTCACTGAAATTATTGTCAATCTTCCACCACGTCCGTACTTTTGGATTGCATTTCAGCTCGAGAGCTTACAAATTACGTAATTTAGATCAGGCAGGGCATTGGTATTGGAATTAGAGATGCAAACGTGTCTATTGCATTCTTTATTATTTACCTGAATCCAAAAATATATACATATGTTGGTTTTGGATTGAACACGGGGTGTTGCAGGTAGCTCTGTTTCCTCCTTGGGGATGAAGCTACCAGGGGAAGGGATTGTGTTGGAGGTGCGGGTAGAGGGGTAGCCCTCCCGGTGCTCCCCCTTGGACCTCCCTAGTCTAGGACCCTGGGTCTTCGCGAGGTGGCCATTGTGGCGTAATCCCTCCGGACTAGCATAACGTTTCCCTATCCCAAGACCGACCGTGCGTGGTCTATGACCACATCCTCTACGAGGTGACCCTATCAACTAGGCAGCGCAAGCCCCTAGGCGAAACACGGCGGATCTAGAGGAGAGAACCTCGATAAAAAATTTGAGCTGCCATGAAGACGGAGCATGTTGGCTGAGGACAGCGGGCAGACCTTCTGTGCCGACACCCATCTACAGGAGAAAACCAGGCATGCACGCATCAAACCCAACATGGCCATACAAACGAAAAAAACGGATTGAACACGCTCTAAAAATTAAGACAATTGATTTTGTTCATATAACTTAGATGAAGTTGGCTTGCTTTGCCAAGACAATACGTCAGTGCTGTCTCTGCCGCATGGATACAAGCTCCTGGGGTTTTAGCATATATCCATGACTTACTAGTCTCGATGAACAACATACAATGCGGTCAGTTTCAGTCTTAGTTATCTGCAGGGCCGACATTTTCACAAAATGTATTGATTTCGCTAGCGCGACTTGTTTTTGCTGAACGTTCCTATCTTAAACCAAGAACTCCCATATGAGTGAACCCTGTGACATATCATGTTTGTATACAAATATGTCCAACAGTGACAAGAATTAAACTTTTCATTGCACTCTCAACCATTCAGCGCATGCCCGCCTCTTTTCCTCAACTGTTTCTTTTTGGAAACAAGATTTCCGTCGGCAGTCATCTACCTGTGCACAAAGATTCAATGAAAAACATGTCCAGCTCGGATCGAATTAAACAAAATTTGCCTCGACATTCCTGTGCATATCAACACGTGGGTTTTTCTCTGCTTGTCATATGTTTTGTGATTTTCTTTTCTCATGTTTATTTTGTTGATACATCAGCGAGAATTTCATTCAAAACTAGTGCAGTGAGCCTACAGCAGAATAACAAGTGTCAGACAACGATGGGAGCTGAATTCTGCCCTCGCGTTTGTTAACACACACAGGCTCTGAGCACGTGTCTTTTTCATTTCTCTCTTTTCGCTTTCCCGTTTGATATTCTGTCAGATTTCACGAGAAAGCTCCAGCAGGAGAAAGCCCAAATATGCCTCGTTGAGGAAAGGCAAACCTGCAACTGTCAACACTGGTATACCGTTTGACATAGGAGAAGATTAACGGACAAACACGTGTGCCCCATTCATTTTGTTCATAAGTGTGAACTGTCTGCCAGGACTGCATTTTATTCGGCTTCTTACCAGGACAGAGATGGCGTTTGGCTTCTTACCAGGACAGAGATGGCGTTTGGCTTCTTACCAGGACAGAGATGGCGTTTGGCTTCTTACCAGGACAGAGATGGCGTTTGGTTTCTTACCAGGACAGAGATGGCGTTTGGTTTCTTACCAGGACAGAGATGGCGTTTGGCTTCTTACCAGGACAGAGATGGCGTTTGGCTTCTTACCAGGACAGAGATGGCGTTTGGCTTCTTACCAGGACAGAGATGGCGTTTGGCTTCTTACCAGGACAGAGATGGCGTTTGGCTTCGGTGTTCGACGAAGAGCAGAAATGTCTTGGACATCTCTGGAAACTTAGCTGTCATTTCGGCAACTTTTTTCATGGTGGGAAGGGGAAGGGGACGCTAAGGGTTACCGTACATTTCGGAAACTTGCCGAAAACGTTTATACCTATTTCGGAACAACTTGCCCAAGAAAGGAAATCCTAACAGCATGCCTGAATAAGCATAGAGCGACAAGACCCTTCAGCACTCAGTTCAAAGTGAGAAAACATCTGTAGTGACTTAAAAGGGGGGAGGGGGTGAGACAGAGAGAAAACGAAGGAACGAAGGAACGAAGGAACGAGAGAGAGAGAGAGAGAGAGAGAGAGAGAGAGAGAGAGAGAGAGAGAGAGAGAGAGAGAGAGAGAGAGAGAGACGGAGAGAGAGACGGAGAGAGAGAGAGAGAGAGAGACGGAGAGATAGAGACGGAGAGAGAGAGACGGAGAGACAGAGAGACAGATAATGTGAGAGCGAGACAGACAGACAGACACTGACACTGATTTTATTGTGTAGGCCAACGACCCACTCACAAACATGGTGGAAATTAGGTGTACATTTTAATTAAAGATAAAAGCGAAATTACACACACAAACAGACCAATTTTTTTTAACATACCCCCGACTTCCAAGTGCTTTAAAAAGCAACATCACAAACTTGGCGAAAGGCTACTCCCACCTACTAGCACCAACACTAACACCCCCTTCCCACACCCACACAGAACTGGTTCTCTAACAACGTGTAACAGACAGACAGACAGATAGACAGACAGAGAGAGAGAGAGAGAGAGAGAGAGAGAGAGAGAGAGAGAGAGAGAGAGACAGACAGACAGACAGACAGACAGACAGACAGACAGAGAGGGAAAGGCGAGAGAGAAAAGGAAAACATACACAAAAAACGACGAACTTTGCCACCCGAAAAGAGAAATAACCGCGATTGCCTTTCGCCGCCAGGGCAGAAGACAGATCGTCAATACATAACCGGGGAAGATTTTATGCAAGAACTCAGACGTTGGCTGGTCGGCCCTATCTTTCCGAATGAACGGCTATATATCTCTTCGTCCGACAGCCTGCATACCGTTACAATAATTTCTCTTGCTTGTATTAACGGATTCTGAGCTAAGGGCTTACTTTCTTGCGTGTCCGGTCATGGGATCTGGCGATGCAATAATTCCTGCTTTGGCGTTATTGCCCACACAATCCGATTTCGCTTTATTTGTTATTGCAGTTCTTGAGGGAATGTATACACGTGGATGTATTCCCGGTTACTTGTGGTAAAACAAGTCTCTTATCTTTATAGTTGTAGTCTAAAGGCTTCAGTACAGATATCAGATAATTACATAGTATGTGCTTTTCACTTTCGATGTATAATGGTTTGTTTGGAGAGAAAAAACGACAACAACAAGAAGAACAACAACAAGAACAAGAACAACACGAGCCCCCCCCCCCCCCCCCGCATCCCCCACCCCCCATTAAGAAGTATTCCACACGGCTACCATCTTGTCGAATACGCAAAATGAACGTGCTTTTATCCCACCAATTGTTGGATTAGAAGCATTCAATTGGACAGAAAGAGGTCCAAACGTTACATCTTTCTTTCTTTATTTGGTGTTTAACGTCGTTTTCAACCACGTAGGTTATATCGCGACGGTCCAAACGTTACAGACTTGTCTTCTTGCAACTGTCTATTTCGAATCATTGGTTACAAAATAAACATTCTATGTCGTACTTGATTAATCTAATTCCACAATATATGAAAGGTTCAACAATTAAAAAAAATGCAGTTTCCGTTTTCTTTCGAGCCTGCGCCGAGAAGTGCCATGTGAATTTTTTACTTCGCACTTCTTGTGTCAAGGGCATTCCACGCAAGAAGATGAACATTTCTTGGATAATTACGAAAGACCAGGAAACAAACAAACATTACACCATTCAAGCATTTTCTCCGCCTACACACTAATCCTCTTACTCTTGGGAAACTAAGTTGCAAAACACACACTGGTACTCACGCACACACACACACACACACACACACACACACACACACACACACACACACACACACACACACACACACACACACACACACACAGACAAACACACACACGCAAACACACACACTCTCTCTCACTCTCACTATCACTCTCCCTCTCTCTCTCTTTCTCTTTCTCTCGCTCTTTCTCTCTCTCTTTCTCTCTCTCTCTTTCTCTTTCTCTCTTTCTCTTTCTCTCTCTCTCTCGCTCTCTCTCTCTCGCTCTCTCTCTCGCTCTCTCTCTCTTAATCTCTTTTGTTGATCATTGGTTGGACAAGATAAACGATAATGCATTTTGTGGTGCTGTTTTTGTAGACTTTGCTAAAGCTTTTGATGTAATTGGTCACAAGTTGTTACTCAGAAAACTCAAATTATATGGCCTCGGGACGGACTCAGTTAACCTTATTTGTTCTTTTCTCAGCGACAGGCAACAAAGTGTGCATGCGAACGCCTCGGCATCAAGTATGCAGGCTGTACGGTATGGCGTACCACAAGGGTCAGTTTTAGGCCCTCTACTTTTCTCCACATACATAATTGACCTTCCCCTTCATATTAAAAACTTGTGTGAACTTTTTGCAGATGACACTACCATGCACTCCAGTGACACCAATTTAAATCGTTTATCTGAATCATTGCAAGAAAGTGCATGGACTGAGCTAAATCATATGTCCCTGAACCCCCAAAAAACTAAATGCATGATAATAACAACTAGACAAAAACGACAGAACATAATATCCACGTTTCCCGATTTAATTGTCAATGATGAAATTGTTTCAACAGTCAACCATCATAAAGTGTTGGGAGTGACCATCGATAACAACCTGTCATGGTCACACCACATCGAACAACTTTCTAAAGTCATGTTCAAGAAAGTATATCTCTTATCTAGAATCAAGCACTTCCTGAATTTGGAAGCCAGGAAGTTATTCTTTAATGCCCATATTCAATCTGTTATTGATTACGCATCAACCTTATGGGATTCGGCAAGTGATAATTCACTAAAACCTATAATTAGATTACACAAACGAGCGTTGAAAGTAGTCTTATTAAAGAAAACAACCCTGAATGAATTAGACTACAACAACTTAGGCATTCTCCCTCTGAAGGAAAGACTTGGCTATAATAAATGTACCCTTATGAGCAAAATTATCACTGGATATGTACCTGAAACTTTACGTACAAAATTTACCATGAGGAATTCACGTCAATTTATGAGATTAAACACTCCTGTTCCTCGGATTGACCTGTTTAAGTCCAGTTTAGTGTATTCAGGTAGCAGTCTCTGGAACTCTCTTCCAACATTCCTGAGGCAAACTACCAGCACTGATAGTTTTAAGAGCAGATATTTGTCTTATGTAATGAAGTCAAAGTAAATGATATTTGTCTTAAATGGTATTCATTTTTTTTATTAAACATGCCCCTCTCCTCTTTATTGGTATAATGTACACTAACCCTTTTCGGATGAAGGGACTTAAAAACCAACCACTATTTAGATGTGTGATGATCTTAGCAATGTCTTGCTTGTTTGATTGATTTTCTTTAAAAGGTAATGTATGGATTAGAGTATGATGTTGAGAAAGTGCAAGCTGCACTATACCACTTAATTCACATCAATTAACTCGCAATTTACCTCAATGCAATGCATTTTGTGTACATATGTATACTGTGTTTTCACTTTAGTTATCTGTTAAAATGTAGGGGTCCTGATTTGGCCTATTACGGTCCGCTGGACCCGAAAAGCAACAGCTAACTAACTGTTAAAATGTAGAATTTTAGTTTTTCTATTCTCTATTTTTTATCTTGTATTTTTATTTCATTTTTGTAGTTAGTCCCTCTTTAGGGCGAGGGCTGGATGTAAAAATTCAGACCACAGCTTAATCTACTACCCTCGTTAAATAAAAAATTGTCATTGTCATTGTCTCTCTCTATCTCTCTCTCTCTCTCTCTCTCTCTCTCTCTCTCTCTCTCTCTCTCTCTCTCTCTCTCTCTCTCTCTCTCTCTCTCTCTCTCTCTCTCCAGAACTACATAATTATATGATGTACTGATAAGCTGGGGCAACGTGACCTACTGACGGGCAGGCCTTGAGATAAAATCATGAGATGGATTTAGAGAGGGGGGTAAGACTTAAAACACACCCTCACCCACACACACACACACACACACACACACACACACCCACCCACACACCCACACACACACACACACACACACACACACACACACACACACACACACACACACACACATGCACACAAAACGAACATGTAAAATCTTTACGGATAATCCGTTGCATAGCATTAATATAATCAGAATGTACGGGAAGGGTCCAAAATATAGACCACTTTTTGATCAAGCTGATAACTAGCCTGTTTTTTTGCGAAGAAGTTTCAATTTATGCTTGGTAGTTGTGCCATCTTCAGTTAGCCGTAAGGCCTAATAAGAGTGAATTAGCTTCAATAGAAAATCAGATAAAAAATAATACAGAAAAATCGACAACAGTTCCATATAAGGAGCCTGGGCACACAATATGGACTGCGAGAGAGAGAGAGAGAGAGAGAGAGAGAGAGAGAGAGAGAGAGAGAGAGAGAGACAGAGACAGAGAGACAGACAGACAGAGACAGACAGAGACAGAGAAAGAGAGACAGAGACAGAGAGACAAAAAAGAGAGAGAGAGAGACTCATAGAGACAGAAAGAGAGAGAGAGAGAGAGAGAGAGAGAGAGAGAGAGAGAGAGAGAGAGAGAGAGAGAGAGAGAGAGAGAGAGAGAGAGAGAGAGAGAGAGAGAGAGAGAGTTCAGTATGCATGATGTGTTGTGAATTGAATCATTTCAATTTTCCGCCCAGCCATGTAAGAGCGTGCCCACTCATATGTTGAAGTCTGCCTTGAAGTGAAGCTGGTCTCTCAGATCTGACACAGCGTCATCTAATGGCGCTACAATTCAATTAGCGAGTTGCATCCGTATCTGAGCGTCATGCCCGCTCATTTTTCGTATTGATCATACAATTGCGATGCTTGACTGGAAGGTTGTTGCGAGGTAATACGGAGATTTAAGAAACGAAACGTTGGGACGTTTCGTTTTGAAGTTGTGGTAAACGTCATTATTTCGGGGGTCTCTCGCTGGAAAGGTGAAGGTCAACTGAAACGGAACGTGGAACGTCAAAACGCAGTCACGTTTTCCACCCCCAAAAAACGAACAATATTTCGTCAACTTTTGTGAGTATTTTTGCACACTAACAGTTTTATTTGTTGGCCATTTTATGCATTGCTAGATTCATCAACCCTTTCACAGTCTTTCAGCGCTGAGAATGTGTTCATTGGAGGTAGACAACTGTTGTGAACTGAAATATTTTGAAGGGTGCTGATCCTGGTACATTTATCCAACTTCATGGTGAGAAAGCAAATGGCGAAGCAGAAGTAGGTCATCGCATCGAATTTTTATTCTGGCTTCGTATGTGATCAGGTGCATGAATTGAAAAATGTGAAGCTCTTGTGCGTGCAATGCGAGTATGTCAATCCTTTATTGACTCGTGGAGTTGAAATTATGCCATGCCCAGTCAGCGGATCATATCCTGCCATGCCCGGCCTTTCATTCCGAAACGAAACGTGAATACATCTAAATCTTGTCTGCGGCCTATGCCGTCTCGTTACACGTTCCGTTTCGCGGGGTGACTCATTCACCAAACGAAACGAGCTGCAAAACGAAACGTGCTGTTTCTTAAATCTCGCTATTATGGACACGAAACATGCTATGTACACGAAAGGGACGCCTTGACTGATTCTTGAAGTCGTCATTGTCATTGTCATTGTGTGTGTGTGTGTGTGTGTGTGTGTGTGTGTGTGTGTGTGTGTGTGTGTGTTTGTGTGTGTGAGTGTGTGCGTGCGCGTGCGTGTGTGCGTGCAATCCCAGGGTTCGGACTGACGAACATTTCAATTTAAAAATGAAGTCGTGACAGTACCGCCTCAATTTTTGTAAGAAGCCGGTTGTGACGCCGTCAAAGAAATGCATCCAAAAAATGAAGAAGAAAATTACACGTGTGAGGATATCTTCTTTAAGAATGTTTCACAAAGGTCTGTTCAGTAATTTTCTGGGAAACCGCTCTATACACACGCGCATACACCACACTTCATCTCGATTCCCAGTCTATTTGCAAAAACTTGGTCAAAACTTGAGTAAATGTAAGAAGAAGACGGTCGTACTAAGAGCAAACTCAAACAGACCACACTTGACACACAAGCACAATACAAGCTCACACACTACTCCTTGCTGGCTGTTCGCGGTATGATCATAATCACGGACAAGAGAGGGCCCCAAAGGGGGGGTATCATCACGATCACGGGAAGGGAAATTTTAGCTTTCACGATCACAGTTACCTTGATTTTTGTTTTCACGATCACAAAAACCAATTAATCATAGAAAGAGATGAAAACTTGAGAAAAAGTTCCTACTTTTTTTCAACGATACTATTTTTAATCAACTTAATAATTAACATAAAGCTAATAAACTTCAAAATAAATGCATAACTATGATGTTCTTTTGTATTTTATAGTGTAGCATGTCTCTGTGAAAGAACATATCAAGATTTGTTAATGATTAATTTGAAACAATAAACTGACATACTTTGCCTAATCCTGCGTTCCTTTTTTTAAAATTGCAAATTTTCACACATATTTCAAAGCTTATATTTCTCTAAATAATATTGGGGGGGGGGGGGGGGGGGGGCAAAATTGCTCGACATGCTAGTTTATGCACTGCCTGATGTGTGCAAACATTTGTGTGGAAATTGAGGGCTGGTTGCTAAGGAAAAAGTTCTGGGGAAAGTCAAAGTTGTTTGGGGCTGTTTTTCTTAGAACCGTCTTTTCGAAGGTCACCTTAGTCACGGGCTTATAACTCAAAAAGTTGTTATTCTTTTCTAAAACGGTTATCACCACTGGATAGAGCATAAAAAACGCTTTAAGAAAATGTAAAAATAGAAAACATGAACTACCGTGGTGGAGGGTCATGTAAATAATCGATTTCTTACCCACAGAAAGAAAACCAAGGCATCCTGTCAGGGATAGAATGAGCCCCGAAGGGAAGTAACTCATTTTTGACCTGAGTTCAGGATGCGCTGACGAAGTGCTCCGGCTGAGCCCCCACTGACTGCGCTTGTTTGCCGAGCTGAAGGCTGTTCTTGTTTGAACAACCAGCTAGTGTTGAGAACAGGTAGACATGCATTGTTGAACAATTCTAGCCATCTTTGAGAAACTAGCCATGTTTCTGCACAACTAGCCTATTTTGAGAAGAAACCACACTAGCTATGTTTAAAAACCAACTAGCCATTTTCGAGATCAACTAGCCATGTTTAAGAACTAGTAACTTTTGAGAACTAGACATTTTTGAGAACTAGCCGTTTTTGAAAACTAACCAATTTTGAGAACAAGTAACCATCTTTTATAACAACGAGCTATTATTGAAAACTAGTCATTATTGAAAACTAGACATTTTTAAGAACAAGTAGCCATTTCTGAGTAAAACTTTTTTTATTTTTTAGAAACAACCATTTTTGAGGACAACTAGTAATTGTTTAGAACCAGCCAATTTTGAGAACACTTAGCAGGTATTGATCTTAGCGCTCTTAAGCATGGGAAAGACAAGTGATTGCAGAATTTTTGCTGTTGTCATTTTCCATACTAATACAACACACCACATCAGGTTATGTTATGCTATATGTTATGTTATGTCATGTTATAGTGTGTTATGTTGTGCCATGTTATTATGAACCAAAATATTCGTGAAACGAAGACATTTCTTGACAAAACGAGCACACAGGTAACTTTCATGTGGTAAACTAACCTTGTGACCTGACCCACGAGCATTATGGCATACTATCATCGTTACTAACGCATGTCGTTTCCATTCTATACTTTTAAGAAAATACACACATTATCAAGAATGCCGTTTGATGTCAGCGGTAAGCAGCACGCCGTTTCAAAAGGCCGGAAACTTTCCCGCCATTTCGGTACAGCTGAGTACAAGGGGAAGGGGACGCAAAGAACTAAATCTTCGGAAAATTGCCGGAACTTGTATGATCTTTTCAGCAAAGATACATCCTAGCTGCATCCCCGATCAGATCATAAAACCCTGCAACCTTTTATTCGTTTAACAGCCTTAAACGTTTCACGATTTTGATGTTACACAGAAGTGCATTATTATTCTGACAAGCGCACAGAAACAAATTGATGTTTAAGGACAAATCCCGAGCTCCGGTGAAGGTGTAAAATGCTATTTTCAGGAACATAAAGCAAATTAACGCGTTCCATTCTTGGCGGACAGTGGTCCTAAATCTGATTCTCTCGTCGTTCTCACACGCGTTGAGCAAACCGAGGTAAGGCAAGATGGCATACCATGGATCAATGGGAGGTTTGCAGGCAGATGATTCTACTTCGTTGTCTGTGTTCGATGTTCATGGCCGTTATATCATTAGCTCGGTGGTTGCCATACAGCCCGCAGTCTTCTGCAGTTCAGCAGAGGGTCACCATAGCTTGGTCACCAGGCTTGTTGTCTTCTGGCCAGGAGTGCTAGCGTGCTGTCTCCAGATGTGGGCAGGTTTGTCTAATGCGTTCAGGGGTTTTCTCCTCTGAGCCACAATCACATTTGGCTGTGTCACCAAGCCCCAGACAGTCAGATGTGAAAACTAGTATTATTATTTGCCTGTAAACCGTCCATTGATCTCTACTTAATGTCCTCCTGCCTGCCCCGTAACTAGAGTATTTGACTGTGAAATAAAAACACTAAGGGAAAACAGATCAAAAGACTGAGATCTAGAGGCGTGGTGTAACTGATGTAATAACTTATGAAAACATTGCTTGCACGCGGACTAACACGCCAAACACATAGAAACACTTTCCCTGTTTCTCTTTTCTCACACGTTGTAACTCAATAGTGTACAACTGTTGGCATCAATAGTGTACAACTGTTGGCATCAATAGTGTACAACTGTTGGCATCAATAGTGTACAACTGTTGGCATCAATAGTGTACAACTGTTGGCATCAATAGTGTACAACTGTTGGCATCAATAGTGTACAACTGTTGGCATCAATAGTGTACAGCTGTTGGCACATCCCATCAATATGTTGCCTACATGCACACTGGCAGGCCAAACACACACACACACACACACACACACACACACACACACACACACACACACACACACACACACATACACACACACACACACACACTATTTTTCTTTAATCTTCTTTATTTTCTCAGACTGGATACCGACCTTGTACCTATGCTTTTCACTCTCTCCCTGGGATCAGCTTCCAGAATAAAACCCAAGATACCGGGAACACATCTCTCCGCTTGACTTCCCGTTCTATTCTCGCGGGAATTGTCGGCTCGCACAGAACTGGTAGGAAAAACAAAAAGAAAACGAGACAAAACACATTTGTCCAATAAAAAACGGAAGGAAAACCATCACATTTCCGACGGTCGTTCAGCCAAGAAACGCCAAGGAAAAAAAAATCCGTCGCAGTCCATGCAGGCTACATCGTTTTCTGAGAACAGAAACAAAACAAGTGAGGAACATTTCAGACTTCGTCGTTCACCAGGAAAAGCAAAAAACGCTCCAGAGACAAAGAGGACCAATCCCCAAGGAGAAAAGACGTGAGTTCGCGTGAAGAAGTCGCCGTCTTGGAAGTCTGGTTATCCAAGGCGGGTGTTGCTTGGGCCAAACGGACAAATTGGTCTAAATGCGCCGTATTAACGCTGCGACACATTAAGCCTCCAGGACCCAAGAGTCGCAAAAGGGGAGGTTATAAAACTTTGATGTCGTCTTTTCGCCCTCCGTAGCCATATAACACGTGACACATCAAAGGGAGGTGGCCAGCAGGCTTTATTACATTTGCTGGCTTCTAGCGGTTGACAGGGCTAGGGGGTGGGGGGTGGTTGTTTCGTGTTGATGGCCTGGCTTCTAGCTCGTGGACAGGGGTGGGGGAGGGGGGGTGGGGTTGTGTGTGTGTGTGTGGGGGGGGGGTGTTGTTGTTGCGTGTTAATGGTCTTGCCCCAATGCTGTGTTTTTATTGGCGCTTGACTCCTGTCGTTTTTGAGGCGTGTTACTGTCACGTCTTTTTTTCCACGCTTATCTTTGCCTCCCTCTCTTTTTGCTGCGGATGTAAGACGCCATGAGCGAATGGGCAAGTTACTCTGGAGGTGCTAATGTCCATTGCGAAGTACGAGCAGTCAACGAGGTCAGGATCAAGCGTGCTGTCCTTTCCTCGACTCAAAGTGTTTGTCCTCGTGCTTATTGGATTATTTCTTTTCGCCCTAAGACGCTGAACACATTACGTGCTTATCGTGTTCATTGCTCTCTGGTAAGACGTGGTGTTATTCTCTAAGCGTTAATGTTTGATTATCCTACATCTTTCAGTTATGCAGTATTTATGGTAGGAGTCATTGTTTATCAACCACCTATGGGCTGCGGTTCTCAGTGTCCCTCTTTACCTTTGTTTTGTTAAGAAGGAACACTATCACACCTATGTCGTGAAGTTGACCTGCTATTGCTGGTACAGCTGTGACAGGGGAGGCTACCGCTCCTTTCACAGAAGACCCTGTAACCGAGTTGTTGGCCTTTAAAAGTCAACACCAGTGGATTGTAGAATTCTGTTTGTGATGGGGTCTGGTGGTTTCCGATTGTCTCTATGTTCATGGAAACCTTCGGGTTTGCATAACAGTTTTTATAGGGCTAAGAAATTAGCCCTAACATTTTCAATCCTGTTTGATTGCACTTCGCTTCCCGAGGTGATCGTAGTGTTTCGGCACACGGATCACAACTGGCGCTTGCGAGCAGGGATGGGATTCGGCATGATATGTTCAGGTAATGGCATAATATGACCACTGAACATTTTCGTGCTGTTCCCATTCTGCGAACTTGGGATGGACAGTGGTCCCCCGGTTCGGAACTTCGGGACGAAGTTCATTTCAAACGGGGGCGATTGTGACAGGGGAGGCTACCGCTCCTTTCACAGCAGACTCTGCACCCGAGTTGTTGGCCTTTAAAAGTCAACACCAGTGGATTGTAGAATTCTGTTTGTGATGGGGTCTGGTGGTTTCCGATTGTCTGTATGTTCATGGAAACCTTCGGGTTTGCATAACAGTTTTTATAGGGCTAAGAAATTAGCCCTAACATTTTCAATCCTGTTTGATTGCACTTCGCTTCCCGAGGTGATCGTAGTGTTTCGGCACACGGTTACACAGCATACATTCAGCCAATGAAAAACGTCGACAAAGAAAAGCTAATTCCTTAAGCCCAGATTACTATCTTTTCTCTAGTCGTTTTTATTTGTATATCCCACACAATATTCCGAGCGTTATATTTGCTCGTACGTATAACATCTGATTTCTTTTAATGTCATATTTTGCGTTTAGACTTCATGTGTGCATACATTCGAGATTATATCACGTTTGACATTCTTATCCCGACTTGGATGGAAAAAAGACCGAACGGGAATATGTAGATACCGTAGATATGTAAAATCTTCATATGTAGTATATTTCGTTTGCACTCTAATCAGGTATCCACGGTGTGTCTCTTTGCGCTGCGCTGCGGCAATTCCCCCTCCCTCCACCCACCCCCTCCTAAAACAAGTTCTTAAAACTGAGTTCACTTGTCCTTTCGTCAGTGACCCCTGCAGGCCAACCTTTCTTTTTGGTCTGCATCAATTTTGCTCAAGTGTTTAATTCTGCGATGTCACGGAAGATCAATCATGTACCCCTAAAAAGCCGAAGCACGAAAAACCAAGTTCACAGATTACTTTCACACAAAAACCCTTTGTTTATTCCTCGAGAAAGTTATTTTATGCTGTTCGGAACTGTTAATTTCAAGCGAAAAGCAGCATCATACATTATTTTGGGAATAGTTGGTACTTCATTTTCTGGACTTAATCTGTTATACTCTATGCATATTGATTTTGGATAACACGTTTTTGCATGCTGTGAGGTCCATTTCCTTTGACCTAGTTACAGACAAAGCCATTTGACATTTGCAACAAAGGCTAGAGCGGCCTCAGAAGCTTTAAATAAAAACGTTGACCTTATATCGTAAAAATAAAGTCGCCCAACAAGCTATACACTGGATATATACCTCATATATTCTGATACACTGCAATCAGCTATTGCGATGTTGGATTAGGTGCACGAAGACATACTGACTTTTTATTCAACGTTTATCTCCATGAAAAACAATCCCCAGTAAAGAAGTAGGTCAAAAGGCCAGAAGCTCAAGATGGAAGCCGTAGACATTGCTGTTCCTGCCGGTACCCAATACTATTATGGCGTTCACACAGACACACACATGCACGCACGCAGACACACACACAGACGGGGACAGACACTCACATAGAAGACACACACACACACACACACACAAACACACACACACACACACACACACACACACACATACACACATACATCCCCCCACACACACCCATGACAAACATTGTCGTTAAGTCTCACATATACACAAATGTGATATTTTGACGGACTTTCAAATCACCACATTCACTTAGCTGCAGACACATAAATGGCAGTTTCGGATTTATATCGCACGCAAAATCACTCTTAGTCCGGTCTGCCGCATCGGAATAATAAGAGTTCAACGTTTTACTTTCTACACAGACATAATGGATATAAATCGGCATGGTCACAGGCTTCATGTTTTGGAAACAAATGGTACTTTGCGACAATTACCGTGCCTAAAGCTTCGCGAGGGAAACACACACACACACACACACACACACACACACACACACACACACACACACACACACACACACACACACACACAACCCTGCGCGAGCGCACAGACAGACAGACAGACAGACAGACACACACACACACATACACACATACATACATGTACACACATACACGCACACCGACCCCCCCCCCCCACACACACACACATACACACTCAGACACACAAAGACATCATGATTATTCCATAAAAAAAACACCTCTGTCTCCGACCCCCCCTCCCCCCACACACACACTCCCGGTAGCACATCACGCAAACAGAGGCATGTGCAACACGAAATCACAATTTCTTTTATCCTGACATCTCGAAAAAGACCAAACAAAATCCAGGTAGCTTCCGTAGCGCGAGACGATAAAAGCTTGGCGACAGAAAGGCTTTCACCAAACACTAAAAACATGAGAATATTTCAGCCATTTTTCAAGAATATGTTCAGATTTCTGACGTATTTTTATGCTCCCCTTGGTACTCAACTCATAAATAGCAAAGGGAATGAAAGATACATCTCTGTATGGAACAAGAGCTCCTTCCGCTGGAAACATACCTCAAAACGACGACCTTTTTGCTTTCCATGCAAGGCGGCAATGTTTTCATTTTCATTTTTCATTTTCATTACTTTATTGTCCCATCGCTGGGAAATTCGGGTCGCTTCCTCCCAGTGGAAAGCTAGCAGCAACGGAGTCGCGCTACCCAGGTGTCTGCGTGTTTAGGTGTATTCAGCCACCTGCACTTATGGCAGAATGACCAAGGTCTTTTACGTGCCATTGTGATGACACGGGGGTGGGACATGGCTTCCGTCTCTGGGTCTGCACATAAAGTTGACCGGTGTCCGTCCCGGCCCGAATTCGAACCTGCGACCTTTCGATCACAAGTCCAGTGCTCTACCAACTGAGCTACCTGCTGAATAAATGTCGCAGATTTGAAAAGACCACGTGTCACTTATGAATGCATTACAGCAACCAATCCCTGGTGTGCTAAGTAGCAATATCTTGATGAATTAATGTCGCAGATTTGCAAAGACCCCATGTCAGTTATGAAATTATTGTAGCGACCAATGGCAGTGTGGGTTCTTTGCATTTGGTATTGTTCTTTGGGAATTCCCTAAAGAACATTTGGACAGATGTGTGCGTGTATTCGTGTTTTCCAAGGCCGGAGACATTTGCTGTGACTATATATTATATGTCACATGTGTGTATACGTGGAGGATATTCTCGTGCAATGTCTAAACCTGAAAGTTACTGCGCTAATCTAAAAGACGACCTTCAGGGGAAGGGACACAGCGTGACTTACTAACTGGGTAGCTCTGCTTCATGGTAGCGGCTACGAACATCAAACTTTATACAGTTGCAAAGGGGATCAGGAGGTGAAGAAACAAGTGAATAGCTTCCTGTGTTCACTGTCTTGCTAGATTGAGTAAGATTGAAAACGTAGCTTTTGTTGAAAACCGAATTAGATAGACTACTAACGGTCCAAAATCAAGAATAAAACACACACACACACACACACACACACACACACACACACACACACACACACACACACACACACACACACACACACACACACACACACACACACACGAAAAGTTAAATTTACGGAACGTTATATTATAGAAACTTCGACCTATTGGTAAATAAAGGGAACAAACAAGATACACAACACGAACACAGTGATCACATGCGAATGACATATCTCTGAGTGAACGTTCTGTCTTGTAAAATGGATGGAGCAGAATCTTCATTTTACTTTCAGTCAAGTTTTGACTAAATGTTTAACATAGACTGGGAACCGAGACGTGATGGTGTTTGTGTGTGTGTGTGTGTAGAACGATTATGAGAACACTACAGAACCGATCTTTATAAAACTTGACATGAGAGTTTCTGGGTATGAGATCCCCAGATGTTTTGTATAGATACATATCTTTAATGACGTCATATCCAGCTTTCAGTGAAAGTTGAGGCCGCACTGTGAAGCCCTCATTTTTCAACCAAATTTATTGACATTTTGGTCAAGCAATCTTCGACGACGTCTGGACTATGGGATTGTATTTCAGCTTGGAAGCTTGACATTTAATTAATTAGTTTGCTCATTAAAATGGTTATTAAAATCGATTTTTTTTAGAAACAGATTAACAAAATGATTGCATATTGTATTCTTCATTTTCTCCTGAATTCAAAAATATATAGATATGTCATGTTTACTCTTAAAATGTGCGCAGAATGAAAACAAAACCAGGTTCAGTAAGTACTACGGTCGCATGCTTCGCGGAGACGAGCGTGACCCGCCTCGGTCTTCGGTTATGGTTAGCCGAGACTATCTGAAGGTAGTCTCGGTGATGACTGGCTTCTGGGATTAATCTTTCAAGTTTGAAAACGACTGACTAAATGTTTTTATATCGCTTCACGCGACTTGTTTCATTTTTGTTTAAATTGCTTCAGCTTTCTTGCGAAGGCCTTGATGCGTGTTTCATGGGTCATTTCAGATCCATCGGTGATCACAATCCATCACATTATTTCTCGCTTGGCAAAAAGCTCAGCATGATAATAAGAAGCAATTTTTATCCTCGAATTCTGTTGTAGTATTGCTAGCGGAATGAAGTTGTGCATGAGAACCTAAAGCAAACGGGTAACCAGCCGTAATAAAATGCGGGGAAAGTAATTCAATTGTTTGGATCGTACAAATGGCTTTCACCGGTTCATCTACCCCGCTTTCCGATCACACCAGTTCTTCGTCAATTTGTAAAGAACAGCCATGGGAAGAAAAAAACCCAGTGCTTTGTGTTCTAAACTCTAATCTTATTTTTGAAAAGTTTTGCTACGAAATTCTAAACAATTTAATGGGTTTGACATCTTTCATTCAAACTATCAAGTAACTAAATGTTGTTAAAGAAAGTTACAAACAAATCTTTTTCTTTTTAAGCAGATAACCTCCAATTTCCTTAAAAAAACAAAACCACGTTTTATGGGAAGACTACAGTCGAGGACAAAGACTCGAGCGGTTTTCGTTCAAAATGGTACGGCTGTACAAGCAATTTGTTTCCCCTTTGTAATTTCAATCCCGGGCAGACTGCTCTTCTGCTCTGGAAGCGCTCGCTCCATCTGGTTTCTAAACATAGGGTTTTGTGGCGTGATCAATAACCATCACTGTCGAGAGGGACCCGACGAGATTCCTGCTCAAAGCGACACTCAACACCCATCGGAACATCAAGCGAGAAAGTTAAATCGTTTCATGGCTCTGCTAGACAAAATGTTTAATTTTGAATGTGGGCGGATGAATGGCAACTAATGTAAGTTTAGAAGTGAGTAAGTCAGAGAGAGATAGATAGAAAAAAAAAGAGAGAGAGAGAGAGAGAGAGAGAGAGAGAGAGAGAGAGAGAGAGAGAGAGAGAGAGAGAGAGAGATTGTGTGTTGTTGTGTGTGTGTTTGCATGCGTTTGTGTGTGTGTGTGTGTTCTTGTTTTTAAATCAAAACCCTCTATATGCACACCCCCCCTCATAAAAATGTGTTTGAAGAATTCTTACTGCTCGTAAAGAGTTGAACCCAATACATCGGCTTTCAGTTGCATGTTCTAATGAGCCCTTAAACTTGCGGTATGAGATCGAGGGCTTGTCAACTTTCTTTTCAAAGTTGTTTTCGTATCGAAAGACTTGTGGTAGTGTTTGACATTCAAGTCGCAAAACGGATGCTGTCCTCTCTGTGTACAGTAAATACAAAAATCAAAGAAAAAAGATGGGAGTTAGTGGACCCGTCTCAAAATGTCAAAACAGTCATTATAAACTCCAGCATGATCTTCCACTCTGCAACCGCGTGATTTTTGCCATTTCAAAATACGAGCACAGAAAAAGTGTTCTCAAGAAGCACGTTTTTAGGTCGGAAAGTTCAATCTTATTCTAAGAAATGAGAAAAACGAAAGAAACAAGCTTTTTGTGAGAAAGGGATAAGAAAAGGGAGGAGGAGGGGGGGGAGGGGGGGAGGGGGGGGGGAGGGGGGGTGCGGGTAAGAAAATCGCATGAGAAATGGGACAAAAGATAAGAAAAAGATGCATTACTGCCCGAAGCATCATGGACAAGAAAAGCTCAGCATCACGCTAGCTAGTGGGAAAGTAATGTGCGTGACTCGGTGAAAGCGAACGCAAATCAAACAGAATCGCTCCTGTCATCAGGAATAGAAACAACCCAAGCATCAGCCCGCACCATTACGTCTTATCACGAAATCACTTTTTGTTCTTTTTGACAAATCTTCTCGTTGTTGTTCTTCCTTGTGCATAGCAGAAAGCATTGACAAGCCGCAGGGACCAATAGCAACTATACCATGCATACAGGGAGCCGCACAGTATTGGTGGTGTTTTTATCATTCCCAAAGGGGGAGCCCTTTTGAGCCATTCTCCAGTGTAGTTGGGTGTAAGCAGCTCCGGGGAGGGGGAGACTACTGGTGGTGATCGGTAGGGAACTTCCGTCACCAATGACCACCCCCTCTCAGGAACACGGTTACACCTTCCGTTACCAGTGACCCCCCCTCCCCCCTACATCCTCCTTCCCTTAATACTGTTACAGCTTCCGTTACCAGTGACACCCCCCCCCCACATCCCCCTTCCCGTAATACTGTTACAGCTTCCGTTACCAGTGACACCCCCCCCACATCCCCCTTCCCGTAATACTGTTACAGCTTCTGTTACCAGTGACACCCCCTCCCCACATCCCCCTTCCCGTAATACTGTTACAGCTTCCGTTACCAGTGACCCCCCCCCTACATCTCCCTTCCCGTAATACTGTTACAGCTTCCGTTACCAGTGATCCCCCCCCCCCGTACAGCCCCCTTACTGTAATACCGTTACGGCTTCTACATCCCCCTTTCCGTAATACTGTTACAGCTTCCGTTACCAGTGACCCCCCCCTACATCCCCCTTCCCGTAATACTCTTACAGCTTCCGTTACCAGTGACACCCCCCCCCCCTACATCCCCCTTCCCGTAATACTGTTACAGCTTCCGTTACCAGTGACACCCCCCCCCCTACATTCCCCTTCCCGTAATACTCTTACAGCTTCCGTTACCAGTGACACCCCCCCTACATCCCCCTTCCCGTAATACTGTTACAGCTTCCGTTACCATTGACACCCCCCCACCCCTACATCCTTCTTCCTGTAATACTGTTACAGCTTCCGTTACCAGTGACACCCCCCCCCCCACCCCTACATCCCCCCTTCCTGTAATACTGTTACAGCTTCCGTTACCAGTGACACCCCCCCACCCCTACATCCCCCCTTCCTGTAATACTGTTACAGCTTCCGTTACCATTGACACCCCCTCCCCACCCCTACATCCCCCCTTCCTGTAATACTGTTACAGCTTCCGTTACCATTGACACTTCCTGTAATACTGTTACAGCTTCCGTTACCAGTGACACCCCCCCACCCCTACATCCCCCCTTCCTGTAATACTGTTACAGCTTCCGTTACCATTGACACCCCCCCCACCCCTACATCCCCCCTTCCTGCAATACTGTTACAGCTTCCGTTACCAGTGACACCCCCCCCCCCCACCCCTACATCCCCCCTTCCTGTAATACTGTTACAGCTTCCGTTACCATTGACACCCCCCCCCACCCCTACATCCCCCCTTCCTGTAAAACTGTTACAGCTTCCGTTACCATTGACACCCACCCCACCCCTACATCCCCCCTTCCTGTAATACTGTTACAGCTTCCGTTACCATTGACACCCCCCCCACCCCTACATCCCCCCTTCCTGTAATACTGTTACAGCTTCCGTTACCATTGACACCCCCCCCACCCCTACATCCCCCCTTCCTGTAATACTGTTACAGCTTCCGTTACCATTGACACCCCCCCCACCCCTACATCCCCCCTTCCTGTAATACTCTTACAGCTTCCGTTACCAGTGACACCTCCCCTACATCCCCCTTCCCGTAATACTGTTACACCTTCCGTTACCAGTGACACCCCCCCCCCCCACCCCTACACCCCCCCCCTTCCCGTAATACTGTTACACCTTCCGTTACCAGTGACAAAGAAGATGAAGAGTCATTTTCCCTTGAATTCTTGTCATAAGCCCCCCCCCCCCCCCCCCCCCCCCCCCGCCAATGGCTTTGGGGGGATCTGATTCGCCGCAACATAAAAGCCAGATGAGAGAGATAAGGATGACGTGGGACGGAGGGGGAGGGGCGGGGGGGAGGGGGGCAGATGCCCCTGGTCATGTATATAAATATTGGGGGCCTGGTAGTTCAGTTGGTTTGTGGCTTGGTTTTGTGTTTTTATGTCCCTTCAACCGATACGGCTATGCGGGGCCGATGCAAACTTCAGTTGGTCCAGAACTGGACGTGTTGGTAGGTTTCGAATCCCGACCCAGATGGACACTGGTCAGTTGTATGCGCTGAATCAGAGACGGTATTAATGTTCCACCCGTGTGTCACTACATAACAACGCAGACGGTTGATTACACGGACGCACAAACACACCTTCGTAGCGCCACTCTTATTGCTGCTAGCTTTCCAGCGGGATGAAGGGACCCAGATGTTCCAGCGATGGTATGATAAATGGAAAATAGACATAACTGCCGTGAAACGACGGATAAGTGACGAAGTCCATTCTGTCCAAAGTAACCTGACACCTGAGGGGACGGGGCGGGTGCGGGAAGGGGTAGGGTGGGGGTGGGGTGTGGGGTGTGGGGGGTGTGGCGTTTGCTTTATTAACCTTCAATAAAATGACCACCATCCAACGCGTGGGTATTTTGGGTAGCGATCGCTAGGGAATTTCCGTTACAAGGGACAAACAAGTAAAGATTCATTTCCGCTGAATTCTAGCCACAAGTCCATTCTTCCTGTCGACTGTGGCTTCCAGAGTTAACATTATTATGGGATAATTAACGACTCGCCATGAAAAGAAAACAAGCTAAGCTAGATGGGGATGAAGGGCGGGGGCGGGGGCGGGGGAGGTACTTAAGGGGAAGCAGATGGCGTTGGAGGTGTGTTTCACAACAATTGAGAGAGGGCAATGCAAAGTAAGTTCTACACTGAAAAGAAACACAACACTGGAAGAATGTGAACCTACGAATACCAGTGTTTTAATAAAATCACAACATAGCTGTAATGTTCGATTTGAAGCTAGAATACATTTTCGTTATCATTCAACAACGTGTTTTTGCTTTTTGTCCGCAATA
Organism: Littorina saxatilis; assembly: GCF_037325665.1. Taxonomy (NCBI): domain Eukaryota; kingdom Metazoa; phylum Mollusca; class Gastropoda; order Littorinimorpha; family Littorinidae; genus Littorina; species Littorina saxatilis. The sequence goes on along the minus strand of NC_090250.1, from coordinate 54,283,425 downwards.
TCGGGTGACAACAACTGTTTACAATTTACAAGAGACTAGAAAGCGTGCAGAAAAAAACACTACATATTACCAAGCACCATACATCAAAGGAGGTTTTCATGGGAACATGGTCAAGGTAGCCGGGTGTGACCAACTCGGTTGGAACTACTGAAAGCGATCGGCAGGAAGCTTCCGTTGCCAGTGACAAATAGGGAAAGATTAATTTCCGTTGAGTTATTGTCACGAGTCCCGCCAGCCCCCCCCCTCCCCCTCCTCCTCCTGAGAACACTACTAAAGGTTCAAGTCTGACTTGCAATTAAAAGACAAGTTAAACAGCTTGGACATTACATGGGGGTAGGGGGGGGGGGGCCATGGGAGTGTTGTGTTCGTGTGTGTGTGTGTGTGTGTGTGTGTGTGTGTGTGTGTGTGTGTGTGGGTGTGTGTGTGTGTGTGTGTGTGCGAGAGAGAAAGAGAGATTGAGAGAGAGAGAGAGAGAGAGAGGAAGAGAGAGAGAGAGAGAGAGAGAGAGAGAGAGAGAGAGAGAGAGAGAGAGAGAGAGAGAGAGAGAGAGAGAGAGCGTACATGACATTGCAAGAGTAAATATCTTACATTAAAAGACGGCAAAGGTATAAGGGTTCCCTGTAAATTAACAAATAAGAGTGCTTTAATAGAATCACAACATTAGTGTGACGTTTTATTTAACATAATCTTGTTTGCTTGTCTCTACAACCCTTGCGACAGAACTGTGCTACAAAGCATTGAAAGACTACCAAACCCTGTGGAGTAGAATAACATATTTTCACAGAGCATCAAAGATAAAAGTTACGTTCGAAGTAAATGGGTGTCACCAACCCCGCGGGGTTCATTTACAGCGATCGGTAGGGAACTTCCGTTACCAGTCACAAAACGGGGGAAGATCCATTTCCGTTGAAATGCTGTCAGACGTCCCCTCCCTCTGCGCCCAAAGTTTCGAAAGTCAGTTAATGTTAGCAATGGACCATGCATTCAACTCACAAAGATGTAAAAGCAACGCCCCCTATTCGACCAAAGCAAGCAGCAATTTCAACCATGCATTCAACTCACAAAGATGTAAAAGCAACGCCCCCTATTCGACCAAAGCAAGCAGCAATTTCAAACATGCAGTCAACTCACAAAGATGCAACAGCAGCGCCCCCTATTTGACCAAAGCAAGCAACACTATGTTAACCATCCACTCAATCCACAAAGATGTAACAGCAGCGCCATCTATACGAGTAAAGCTATCAGCATTTTATCAACTATGCATTTAACTCACAAAGATGTAATAGCAGCGCCATCTATACGAGCAAATCAAGCAGTTTGTCAACCATGCACTCAACTCTCAAAGATGTTATAGTAGCGCCCCCTGTTCTAGCATAGCAAGGAGCGTGTTGTCAACCATGCACTCAATTCGCACTTGAACCCACAAAGCGCCCCCTATTTGAGCAAGGCTATCAGCACTTTATCAACCATGCATTCAACTCACAAAGATGTAAAAGCAACGCTCCCTATTCGAGCAAAGCTATCAGCACTGTATCAACCATACATTCAACTCACAAAGATGTAAGAGCAACGCTCCCTATTCGAGCAAAGCTATCAGCACTGTATCAACCATACATTCAACTCACAAAGATGTAAGAGCAACGCTCCCTATTCGAGCAAAGCAAGCAGCAATTTCAACCTTGCAGTCAACTCACAAAGATGTAACAGCAGCGCCCCCTATTTGACCAAAGCAAGCAGCACTTTGCAAAACTTGCACTCAACTCGCACTTGAACCCACAGAGATGAAACAGCAGCGCCCCCTGGGCCCAATCTTAGAGGCAGCTGGAGGGCATGTCTCTGACAATGATTATGATGACCGGGAAAGCACACAGCGTTAGCCATGCTGCTGCCTGTCACGTGAAGAGTGCTTGGCTGAAATTAGCTGTTGTTCGGTCTCTTGGTGGGTGTCGTCTGTGGTTTGTCGTATTCTTCGAAGTAGTTTGGCTTGTTTGGTTACTCCTACTGTTTGTACTGAAAAAGTATTACTGTTGCTTGCTTGTGTGTGTGTGTGTGTGTGTGTGTGTGTGTGTGTGTGTGTGTGTGTTTGTGTGAGTGTGTGTGTCTGTGTCCGTGTGTGTGTCCGTGTGTGTGTCCGTGTGTGTGTGTGTGTGTCCGTGTGTGTGTGCGTGTGTGTGCGTGTGTGTGTGTGTACGCGTGCGCGTGTGTGTGTGTGTGTGTGTGTGTGTGTACGTGCGTGCATTTGGCATATCTGACATTTTGTGTCTCTTCATGTGTGTTGATCTTTCTGGTGTTCAATGTTGGCTTCGCGGGGTTTCGCTTCATTTGACTGTTCGTTGGTCTACATGTCTCCTTGCCTTTTTGCGTCTCCTTGACCCAGCGACATCCACGTTTGCATGACAGTACGTGCGCAACAGGTTGCATCTTAAAATGACAAAAGGAGACTGGAATTTCTGAAAAAATCATAACAATCCAGCAAAATCTTTAAACAAAATGACAAAAATACCCAACCAGACGTAAAAGACGCAACACCTACACATGTCCGACTCGACACACTTGCTTCTTAGCGTTTCAAACTGTGTTACACTTTGAGTTTGAAAGGTGAATCCCCCCCCCCCCCCCCCTTATATCGTCTGAGAGAAAAACAACAACAAGACGCTTTAGCACCCATCCAAAGGATTGAAATATTCTCATCGGCACTTTCATGGCATCAAAGCTCTTGTAGTCTGAGGTCAGTATCATGCTGAACAGCGTGCCAACTTCTCAATCAATCAATCAATCAATGAGTCTTATATCGCGCATATTCCGTGGGTACAGTTCTAGGCGCTCTGCAGTGATGCCGTGTGAGATGAAATTTTTATACGGCCAGTAGATTGCAGCCATTTCGGCGCATATTTACCTTTCACGGCCTATTATTCCAAGTCACACGGGTATAGGTAGACAATTATTAACTGTGCCTGAGCAATTTTGCAAGGAAAGACCCTTTTGTCAATCGTGGGATCTTTAACGTGCACACCCAATGTAGTGTACACGGGGGGAGGTTCGGACACCGAAGAGAGTCTGCACACAAAGTTGACTCTGTGAAATAAATTTCCGCCGAACCTGGGATCGAACTCACGCTGACAGCGGCCAACTGAATACAAATCCAGCGCGCTACCAACTGAGCTATATCCCCGCCCATTCTACACTGATGTTACAGTGGATATTTTAATAAAAGTGATTCAGGAACACTGAGCATTATTTTTGTTATGTTACAACTTATGTTATCATGAATATATTTTCTTATATTCTACAATGAGTCATGTTGTAATGTCTGTAAAGTGCTCCTTTGACAAATATGGACATGTTCTCATGACCAAGTCACAGTCATATTAAGTTAAGACTTGTGTTACAAAAAACGAGCAAAAAAAAAAGAAAAAGAAAAAAATACGCGTCACAGATAACGAAATGACATACAGTTAATCGATAATAGACACATGCCAAACAGGCATTAGTTGCATGCATCGTCCTGCAAAATGCCTCTCAACGCGATATCACTTGTATGCATCATCCTACAAAACGCCTCTCAAAGCCCAATCACTTTTACGAAATTGCACCCCCGGATCATGCTCGTTAACGTGATTATGGCTGACATTTTCCATTTCCCAACTCACAATCTATAACGCTACGCTAAAAATCTTGACAACGATCAAGAGGAAACAAAATGCCAACAAATCAATACTCATACACAAAATTCCCGGGTAAGTTTTCGTTAAGGCAAAAATATCACGGAAGAGAAAAAATAGAACGAAGAAGAAAATCTCACACGATCTCGCACACTGCGACGAGAGCACAATTTCCAATCAGCGTGTGATTTTCCATCAAGGGCGGAGAACTATTAAGCCAAGACTCCCGCTGGCACAAGCGACGCTTGATTGAACAAGGAGCTGAGGCCGTCAAAAATGAACATTTGGCTGACACTTTTCCGCCCCATTGAACAGAGTAATGACGAGCATACAGCCATATTGTTTGCATAGAGAGAAAAGTGCTCTTTCCCTGACGTTGCAGAACCAGCGGGCAGAAAATGACGGTCACTGATGAGTTGAAAAATGGGGATGACGGCCATGTTGTCGTGGTGATTTTTGTAGGCTATGGCCGTCTATGGAGATATCTTTTTTTTCTACGAGTTTTTACCCGTGTCATGGAATGAGAAGCTTAATCAAGATTGTATTGCATTTTGTTTTGTGAATTAAACGCTTGCAAAATATCCCCTTCTAGTTTTTGAGCAGTAATTGTTAATTGTTTAATATATCATATGTGTTACTTAAAAAAGGTATAAAATTGGTACTTTGCCTTGTTCATAATCATATTTCGGTGAGAAATTGGCGCAATAAAAGCAGCTCTTCAAATCCAACACATGACATAGCAAATCCGTGCAGCTACCTACAAAGGCACAGTCATAAACTCCGTGCAGCTACCTACAAAGGCACAGTCATAAACTCCGTGCAGCTACCTACAAAGGCACAGTCATAAACTCCGTGCAGCTACCTACAAAGGCACAGTCATAAACTCCGTGCAGCTATCTACAAAGGCACAGTCATAAACTCCGTGCAGCTACCTACAAAGGCACAGTCATAAACTCCGTCTGACAAAACTAAGTCTTCATTTACATTCAACCAACAAAAAAACACAAAAAAACAAACAGATTCAAAAGAACCACTGAGAACGTGTGATATGTTTTAAGTATTGATTTGCAACTATTACACACCCGTGAAACAAATTCATTTCTTGAAATTTCAAAGTACATGTACACATTTAAATTGCTGAGACGAAATAAGGCGTAGACACCATAAATCAGGATGAAAAAGGAACATTCGTAACATTGAAGGCAAAACCAATGTAGAGTCCAAAAGAACGCAACAGACACACAAATATAAAGATTATCGGTTAGACGTTTCTTAAAGTTCGTAGTTTGAAAGGAAAATCTGATATAATAAAAAAAAAAAATAAATACCCAAAAATAAACAAATAAACATAAATTCTATTTAGAAAAAGAAAGAAACCAAAAGCAGCGTAAAGTGAGATAGCAGCCCGCACAGACGCACAGCGCCAACCCATTTGGAATCCTTAACGGTGGCAGTGTTTATGGCCACTAATTCCTGTCCATCAGCCATAAAAGCTGGACAGTGGCTGTCCCCACGGGACAAGGACAACGCTAGCCTTGAACCAGTCACTGCGAGAAAGCGAGCTTCTCCTGGGAGTCGCTACAGCAGCGTGAGGTAAATCCAGGATATATATATGTGACACTGCGCGAGACAAACGGATGTAATGGAATATGTTGATATTATGTGTATTTAGAGGCATACTCCTTCTCGTGTTCGGCTTGTCGTCTCAGATCAGGTCTGGGTGTATTGGATTAGACCATCTATCTACTTAGTCAAATACCAACAATTAACACGCTGGTGCTCTCTGTTGATTGTTGATGAGTTTATTTCGTCACAGCCATTAGTGGATTGTTCATAACACCATTCTTCAGACAGTTCCAACTGTGCACACAACAGTTACAGAGAGCACAATAACGCTCAGTTATGGCGTGTGTGTGTGTGTGTGTGTGTGTGTGTGTGTGTGTGTGTGTGTGTGTGCATTCTGCTTTCCACACGATTGGCGACCTAAGGCCTATTTAGGTGGCCATCCACATGTGGATGGCAACTTAACTGGTGGATTGTGTCCTATCACAGTGGATGGTTCCTTCACTCCAGATCTGGATTGCTACCTTATTTGTGGATTGTTACCCACAATGGAATGTAACCTAAAGAATATTGTGGATTGTTACTCGCATTTGTGGAAATGTTACTTGCACTTGTGGAAATGTTACTAATGTTTTAGTGGGTTTTTTTTCTATTGAGAACAGAAAGTGTAAAGTAAAAGCTCCTGCTGAATTTATTTTCAAAACTTTACCAGAAATTGAGTAGACCTATCAAGCCCCCAAACCAAACGTTCGATGTAAGGACCAATGACACTGACAGATCCTCTATTTTTTTTAATTTTATATAAAGACAAGGGGCTGGGTGGCCGAGTGGTAACGCACTTGCGCGGAAGCGAGAGGTTGCGAGTTCGACTCTGGGTCAGGGCGTTAGCAATTTTCTCCTGTTCAAGTGTTAGTCTTTCGGATGAGACGAAAAACCGAGGTCCCTTCGTGTACACTACATTGGGGTGTGCACGTTAAAGATCCCACGATTGACAAAAGGGTCTTTCCTGGCAAAATTGTATAGGCATAGATAAAAATATCCACCAAAATACCCGTGTGACTTGGAATAATAGGCCGTGAAAAGTAGGATATGCGCCGAAATGGCTGCGATCTGCTGGCCGATGTGAATGCGTGATGTATTGTGTAAAAAAATTCCATCTCACACGGCATAAATAAATCCATGCGCCTTGAATATGTGCGCAATATAAATTGCATAAAAAAAATTAATTAAAAAAAATAAAAACATAAATCCCTGCGCTTAGAACTGTACCCACGGAATACGCGCGATATAAGCCTCATATTGATTGATTGATTGATTGAAAAATGAACAAAATAAATACGGAAACACCCCACAAGACTAAACCACAGAAACTCATAAGTAAAAATGCTTTTGATCGTCAAACAGCGTGCTATGACATGTGTTTAAAAAATAAGTTTCGTCTAGAGCTCGTACTGAGTCTTACTGTGGTATGGCACTCAGTGTCAGTGCCAGTAGGTGTGTGTCAGTGTCATTAGTCACTGTTTGTGTGTGTGTGTGTGCTTCGTTTGTTTGTTTGTTTGTTTGTTTTTAATGGTTGTTATTGTGGTGTTTTTCGTTTTTGTTGTCAAAATTAATCAGTTCATTTCAATGTCATATGATATGTTTTGTAAACTGACAATGAACCGCTAAATATGATTTCAAAGCATCAAATTCATTATTTAAAAAAAAAATTAAATATTTACCAATAAATTTGTTTAAGTGAAGAGTTCAAAGGTGTCTGCTGCCAAATTGTTCGCACAATTGCAGATTAACTGGAAATTATACGAGTGCATGGGAAGAAATATTTTCCAACATGATACCGGGCAGAACTGAAACCGTCACAGTCATCATTTTGCACAAGACAAGTCAGTCTCCGTCAAGCCCCAAGATATATCAAATCGGCAGACAAGGTTTAATGACCGAACAAATTGTAACTTCTAACCGACTTGGTCTTCGGGTCACAGCGGAGGACGACAATAGCTTAATGGTTTCATTTGTGCTGAATTACAGCTTTTTACTTTTTTACTTTAAAAAAACCCGTTTTTTCAAATTTGTTTCTAAAATCATAATTAAATATTTTCCGGGCCATTCACGTCTATGTTTAATATTGCAACTGTCGGTAAAACCGTACTCTATGGATATTGTGTGCAGTTGGTATGAGGTCAAAGACTACAGACGAAAAAAAAACAGAAAAAACTGACATAAATATTGCTCAACTGTCGGCCAGCAGTTTTACTGCCCGGTATTGTAATAGATAAGTGCATTGCGTAAACATGACATTTGAAGAAAAAAATTCACCCTAACCCTAACCCTAACCCTAACCCTAATCCATGACAACGGCTACCTAGAGACGTAAAATATTTTCACAGTAAAAAAAACAAACGCACATCATCAAAAAAGATGATTGATATTTAATCTAAAATAGACTAGAATAAGTGTAAAAACAACATGGGTGGAAGTTGGTGGCCATTCAACTTGTTTTTGTAAAACATGAAATCGTGGTAGTAAAGTTGGTTGGATTTGGTTGCGTATGAAAACGACCAGTGGCATTATAGGAACAAATTGATTCCCATCACAAAAAAAGTCAATGGAGATCACTTCATCATAGTTATCTCTAAACGTCCAAGGCATAATGGTTGGGTGAAAATGAAACATAAAAAAGTTGTTTCAGTATTTCTTAGGCAACCGTCCAGACTCACTACCACCGATTTTAGAGACAAAGAAAAATATCTTCAAAAATGCACTTTTTACGTGTTTTGGCAGAAATCTTTTTTGGGGATCTTAGAAAAGGTTCTAAAGAATGTTTTGACAAAGAAGCTTTCATCAATGTTTTACCGAAGAGTAGTTACAACAATTTTTCCAACGAATTTCATTCTTGCTTTTTTTAAGTGCAAGGCCAGAATACGACTGTATACCCGGAGAGAAGGTTTTTAATTACCACCAAAATTCCGTGGTAATGAAACCAAATCTTTAAATTGGCAATATTCCTGACTTCTGACAAACATTTTGCGACCCATTTGCCCATCTTTTCTTTTTGTTAATTGGCCAAATCGATTGATTAAAGTTTGAATTTTAGGTAACCAAATTTGGAATAGTAGTGCTGTCGAGTGAGTTCACTAAAATTTGATGAGTCTGGGTTTTTGTCACCCATATGACTGTAGAAAACAGAGCATTTCTCCAAAAAACTGTTTTGATTAATAATCTTAGGTGGGTGGTTATGCCCCTTTTCTTAGGTAGCAAAATCCAAGAAATAGGTATGTGTGTGTGTGTGTGTGTGTGTGTGTGTGTGTGTGTGTGTACCCCCGTTTCCACAGGTTTGGTTGCCTAAATCACCATAACGCAACCATCCACACGTGGATGGCAACCTAAACTCTGGATGGCAACCATAAATGTGTGGATGGTCGCTTCATTTAACACCGTTAAATTGACTTTTTTGACGGAAAGAATGTCATAACAATGTTCAAAAAGACATTCTTTCCGTCCTCTATAGGCGACGAAATAGGTCAAATTTTGTGCATTTTTTAGTGCAAAATTCTTCGATGCCGGAGCGAGTACTGCACCCAGTGCTGTTGTAGTGCAAGTGCACTAGAAAGGCACTGCACCCAGTGCCGCCTCTTAGGTAACCATCCACACTTTAGGTGCGTGTGTGTGTGCGTGTATGTGTGTGTGTGAGTAGATTATTATATGGCCAGACCCATAGTAAAAGGTTTTGCTAGGTTTGGCCTTAGTATGACAGAGGAAACATCTTGCCGATAAATAAATAATGACGCCATTCTGCCAGCGATAAATCCCAGACAACACGGAGTTAATGTCTGCGTATTGGTTTGGGAGTTCTTTATCTATTTATGTTGTTAATTATGAGAAGAAGAAGAAGAAGAAGAAGAAGAAGAAGAAGAAGAAGAAGAAGAAGAAGAAGAAGAAGAAAAAGAAGAAGAAGAAGAAGAAGAAGAACAAGAAGAACAAGAAGAAGAAGAAAAAGAAGAAGAAGAAGAAGAAGATAGAAAATGAGGTGAAGGGGATGGGGGTACGGAAGAAGAAAAGAGAAGGCGAAGATGAGTCGGCGCTCGGAAAAGTGGACCATATTTACACAGAAAAACGATTGATCCCACATACGTGCGAGAGACCATATACTCACACAATTTTACACACACACGTACAACCCCATTGTTTGTGTGTTTGTGTGTTTGTGTGTTTGTTTGTTTGTTTGTTTGTTTGTTTGCTTAACGCCCAGCCGACCACGAAGGGCCATACCAGGGCGGTGCTGCTTTGACATATAACGTGCACCACACACAAGACAGAAGTCGCAGCACAGGCTTCATGTCTCACCCAGTCACATTATTCTGACACCGGACCAACCAGTCTTAGCACTAACCCCATAATGCCAGACGCCAGGCGGAGCAGCCACTAGATTGCCAATTTTAAAGTCTTAGGTATGACCCGGCCGGGGTTCGAACCCACGACCTCCCGATCACGGGGCGGACGCCTTACCACTAGGCCAACCGTGCCGGTGTACAACCCCTTTTAAACGCCCAAGAACAACACAAGATGGAAGATGATGATGAGGAGGAGGGTGATAGAATAAGCAGCAACGATAAGAAAGCAAGCAAACAAACAAACAAACAAACAAACAAACAAACCCACAAGAATCAGGTGGTAGAAGAGGACAGAACCTCATAATACAACAACAACACATAAACAACAACACCTCTACCACCAACAACAAAAACCACGTAACACTATCAGCACCAACAGCAACCACAACATAACAACGCACATCACGTACAGCCAGAACTCAACACAGCGTTACATGACAAGCCGTGACAAAAACCAGCGTGAAGACCAGGGTACTCACCCACGGGGACGTGCTGGGTGGAGGTATCTGTCACTCCCACCCAGTCCATCAGCACCAACACCAGCACCCCTGTCCGCCACATGATGGCTATCTCTCTCCCTCACAATCACTCCTGAGAAGATGGCAAAGTATAGAACCACCTGATGTGAGTTGTCTTGGCCCACTGCTGTAACTGGACGACTGCGTTGATCACTGCACTGCAGCCTGGAATTCTTTGAGAAGAGAAGTCCCGGCTTTATCTCACTCCTGCGAAGATAGCAACGTATAAAACCACTCGTTGCAAGGCGTCTGGGCCCTATGCTGCCACGGCAAGATCAGTTTGGGTCACTGCACTGAAACCTGGATTTCGTTGACAAGAGAAGTCCCGGCTAGCTCTCACACCTTCGAAGATTGCAAACCAGACAGAACCACTCGTTGTGAGGCGTCTTGGCCCACTGGTGTCACGGGGCGATTGCTTTGGGTCACTGCACTGAAACTAGGAATTATTTAGGAAGAGCTCTCACTCCTGCGAAGATTGCAAAGCACAACAACACTCGGTATGAGGTGACTGATATTACAACTAACACAGAACGACTGATATCGGTCACTGCACTGCAACGTCCAGCACTTTGAGAAGAGAAGTATTGGGTGGTGGGTGCTGCTATTCCAAGACAAGACATACACCGGACAGCTCAGCAGAACTTCCACTTTGACTTGAATGGACGAGACGATTCGTTTACGTCATTGCGCTGCGACTTAGAGTGGTGTTGAAAGGGAGGCCATCCAAGCTGGGTGTCGCTGTGTACTAGTAATGGTGAGATGTGACTAAATCACTTTATATTATTGTCATCACTCAAGTCCGAACATATAGTTTCTCCTTTGTGTTAACTGCACATTAAGCCAATCTCAGCGCAAAGTCTTAGCAGCACAGTGACGACGATGTAGAGAAGTTGCATCAATGCTCTAACAAAAAGTTGAACGAATGTATATCACCCTTTTCGCTACGACAGACCTGATTCTTCCTTGGTGAAAAATAAATGTCTCTTTGATGGTCTCTTTCTCCTCACAGCACCAACTATTCACTTCTGTGTTTTTAAAATTAAAACGGAATAGAAACTACACATAAACCATTGATGGAACTGTACAGAAGAAGCAATGCTTTCTTCAACACCACCGGCTGTTTTTCGAGGCTGACAGAACACGCAGTCTTCAAACAGCAGAGAGACGAAGTTCTGAGAAAGAAAGCACGATTCGCCTAGCTCGCGTCTATGTCAGACAAGTTTGACTGAAATCTTGCGTGATCAGATACTCCTCTTGAGCGCGCCGCGTGTTTCATTAAATGTCAAAGACGTCATGGGAGACTCAGGGTTCAGTAAGGGAGAGCTGAAGTCGTTCATCAACATTCTAATGCAAATCCTGTCACTTCTTGTGCGAGATTCAACAAATGACGCCAGCCGAAATTCCTTCGCGATTTAAATCCAGTCACATAGCTGCAGACGAAGTTAATGAGGTTAGGTTCCAGCGTCCTCTTATTTTGAGCATGTTTTGGCACTTAGACGCCGTCTGCAAGAAAGAGAAAAATAACAATGTTCAAAAAATGATGAAAGAGGCGAGGAAGCCTACAATCCAATTGCAGAAACTCAGTTTTGTTATCACATTAAATGCTGGTGAGCGAGTTAAAGCGAGACACTAAATGGCGAGGTTGACATGCAGTTATGAAGGGCACGGCTTTTCCGCTTGTCTTCATAGTTTGTTTTTGCTATCGTTTTATGCTTCCCTTTTTTTCTTCTTCTTTTCTGTCTTTTGTGTTTCGCTTTCCTTTCTTGCTTTGTGTCCTATGTTGGCTGCGTCTTCCAGGAGAAGCAGACACAAAGGCCACACAACCATGTCTTGGCGAAAGTAGCGCCGTCTGTCGCCTGATTGCTCTGTAAAGGTCACATGTGGTAACGCTTCGAATTAAAAAGCACTGACAGCAAATGGCTCCTTGCACGAGCTAAACAAAATGGAACCAAACACCACAACCAATCAATATGGCTTTCACTGCTGTGGACGCTTACAGCACAAGCAGATGACTATATACGTTACATCAACATTTTGCCCTGAAAACGTTACGCAGGAAAGCAGGCACCACTACCAAGCAAGCGTGATTTGGTTGGCCAATGAAACGAAGACGTTTGATGTCTGAGCCATTACTATAAATAGTCTGCATGAGCCATTAACTACGAATAGTCTACATGAGCAACCGACCATCCGCACCAATGTTTGATGGAGGTTTAATTAAAACAACTTATTCTTGGTTTCCACATGCTCTGAAACTTAAAGTTGAAACGGGCGTCTTGGACTTTATTAAATCACGGCATTCTTTCAACACAAGTGTTACGTTCGTCAGAACAAATGTCTGTCAAGACATGCTGCAATGGTGCGTACTTTGAGGTCGACTTATTTGACTGTACAAAACGTTCAGAAATTATCATAATTATGTTCTCCTATTTCACTGGCTCACACTTAATACAGTTTGTTTGTATCTGAGAGATTTAGAGGGCATCAAAGCACGTAGTTATCTGATGAAATTAACGTCGCAGATAATATCGAACTCGACATTTAAAACATTTCTTGAGAAGCTATCCCATATAAATATGATTTATCCAAATGTGAAACTTTAACATGCAAGGCATCACAATTAACTAAAATGTCTTGGGTAAAGATAAATATACCTTGCATAATCAGAGACAATATTTTTCATTTTGTCAAATGTGTCACATTATCAACCTACAGAAAAAATAGCTCTTCGCTTTGTTACTGTCTGCTTGTCTTCTATGTTGTCGTTGGAAGACTGAAATCAGTAAGATCGCATTGAATTCTGCGCATCTTGTACACTCATCTTCATTACACCAAGGCCCTTTTAAGTATAATAACTCAAATATTCTTAAAGATAAATTCAAATTCTCAGTAAATTGTCTCATTGGCACTTACATTTAAATACGATCTGTACAAACACAACACCTTCAATGTGCAAATCAATTGTTGTCATGCAAATTAAGCTTCATCTCATTTAAATAACCAGGAAATATCACTCTTATTGTTAAACATGTATGCG
>NC_090250.1:54260254-54265254 GCF_037325665.1 Littorina saxatilis | reverse complement strand
CAATAGCCGACTCTCACGACCAGTGTAAGGACTAAACCGACTAGCTAACGACTGTCCTAACGACAAATCAGACTGCCCTTACGACTAATCCGAACGAAACTATGCTACCGACAAATCCGACCACCCGTACGAGCCTTCCGACTACCGTTACGACTAATCAGAATCGCCTTACGACTAAACCGACACGCTTACGACAACCACCCGACAAATGTCTATTCGTCTGAGTCGGGAGGCTCTTCCGACTGTTTTGAAAATTTCAAAACAGTCTGAAGGGCCTTCCGAACTAACCGACTTTTCAAAAACAAAATGGCTAATTCTCACGAACTCTCCGACCTCTTCCGACTTCCAGCCGACTACCTAAAGTCGGGTGACATTCGTAGATGTGAGACCGAGGCATAACGCGTAGACAGGAGTACGTGTGACGTTATTTGGAAGCGGAAAAGCAAGGGGGTTCATTGTGTCACAACCCATACAAACCCGACGAAGTTATTTCTGAAAATCATTGATTCAGAATCAAAAACAAGGTGATTTGAACGTTTCAGTATTGACAAAACAAAGGGTTACATTTACAGATCGTCGACCCACTGATCTTTGAAGTAAACAGACAGGCAAACACTTATGATACGAATAATGAACTTATCTCAAAATCGTCGATGAATCTCGCATACAAGATGCCGGCGAGGTAATCAACGATCTATTCAAAGATCATTCACAAAAATAGCATCTGGTGGAATAATGGACCGTACGAACGTCAGTTTGCGGGGGACAAGTCGTAGCCTAGCTAGAAACGAGTTGCGCTGTGCATGTCAGCAGACCAGTGATGGCCATCTGTTTTCTTAGATTCGGGACTCAGTGTAGTTGTAGCATGTAAGAAGACATCAAAGTGGGATGTTCAGCATCACAGAGACCGTTAAAATGTGCACACCTTTAACGTACGTTTTAAAAGTGTTATATCTGTTTCAATAACATCTGATTAATTTTAACTTCTGACTAGAACATTAATAATGAAAATGATTCATTGGAACATATTTGATTTTTGTTTCGCAAAAGAATACCTTTCCTTCTGAACTGTTAATTAAAATTTAAAAAAAATGTTACTAGATCCTGTAATAACTTGTCAATTAAAATGATGTAAGTTGAGATGTCATCACGTAACAAGTGTTAGACTATTATAAGATTAGACCTAATCCAGGTTTCCCAATTGCTTCGTTTCCAGCCGATTTATGGGGAGCACGGGATACAAAAAAATATTGGCGGTCTGCGCAATGATCGCGGCGGCGCCCGCGGCTTTCTTGACCGCCAAGGACGACCGCGCACGTTGTGAGACGTCATTCGTTAGACCTCAATACGACGACAGCAGTAATACCAACCCACTGCGCTATCCTAAAGGGTAATATCAAACAAGTCGCGTTAGGCGAAAATACAACATTTAGTCAAGCTCAGTGGAACTCACAGAATGAAACTGAACGCATTGCATTTTTTCCGCAAGACAGTACACTCGTAACATCGTCTGTCCACCGCTCGTGGCAAAGGCGGTGAAATTAACAATCCAGAAAAGCGAGGTAGCAGTTGCGCTGAGGAGGATAGCACGCTTTTCTATATCTCTATTCTTTTTAACTTTCTGAACGTGTTTTTAACCCAAAAATATCATATCTATATGTTTTTGGAATCAGGAACCGACAAGGAATAAGATGAAATTGTTTTTAAATCGATTTCAGAAATTTAATTTTAATCATAATTTTTATATTTTTAATTTTCAGAGCTTGTTTTTAATCCAAATATAACATATTTATATGTTTGTGGAATCAGAACATAATAAAGAATAAAATAAAAGTAATTTTGGATCGTTTTATTAAAAAATAATTTTAATTACAATTTTCAGATTTTTAATGACCAAAGTCATTATTAATTTGTAAGCCTCCATGCTGAAATGCTATACCGAAGCCCGGCCTTCGTCGAAGATTGCTTGGCCAAAATTTCAATCAATTTGATTGAAAAATGAAGGTGTGACAGTGCCGTCTCAACTTTTACAAAAAGCCGGATATGACGTCATAAAAGACATTTATCGAAAAAAAGAAAAAACAAATCTGGGGATATCATACCCAGGAACTCTCATGTAAAATTTCATAAAGATCGGTCCAGTAGTTTGGTCTGAATCGCTCTACACACACACATACAGACACACATACACACACACACACACACACACACACACACACACACACACACACACACACATACACCACGACCCTCGTCTCGATTCCCCCTCTATGTTAAAACATTTAGTCAAAACTTGACTAAATGTAAAAATAAAAACACCAAGCAACCCACTTGAATTATACGATTTTGACAAAAGCAGCAGCGGTAACATGAGGTCAGTGATTTCTCCTGATATAATGTGTTCACTTTAAACAAAAAAGAAGTCATAAACACAATCTTACCTTACCTTTGTATAGAAATCTTTTTTCACTGGATGATATAATTGTGGCCAACTCTCACATGAACACACCAGATACATCCAATGCGTTGAGCGACGACTGATAGAAGAATACTATCGCTAAATACAGCAGTGCCACAGATATGACTGTATCTCAGAAAGCGACATATTGTCAGAAATCTGTCGCTAAATGTAGCAGTATGACTGTATCTCACACAACGGCTTATTGTCAGAAGTATGTCTCTAAATGCAGCTGTGTCGTGGACATGACTGTTAGACAACGGCGACTGTCAGAAGTATGTCTCTAAATGTAGCAGTCCCATGCATATAACTGTTAGACGACGGCGGCTGTCTGAAGTCTGTCTCTAAACGCAGCTGTGCCATGCATAATTTTTATAACTGTTAGACGACGGCGACTGTCTGAAGTCTGTCTCTAAACGCAGCAGTGCCATGGACATGACTGTTAGACGACGGCGACTGTCAGAAGTCTGTCTCTAAATGCAGCAGTCACATGTACCTGACTGTATCTACGGACTATTGTCAGGCATCGGTCGCCTCCAGCCATCTGCACGCACCGTCTTTTATCAGGTGGCTTGACACTGAACGGGTCTTTGTCGTACATTTTTACACATAGTATTGAACTTGCAATCGCCTTGTTTACTGGTTGTTCTTAACAAACCATCAGAAAAAATATTTTCATTTTTACGGAAATACTGTTGTTTTAACCAGAATAAATAATTTCTTCTCAACCTTTCCCAGTAAAGAGTGAGTACTAGATGGAAAAGAATACTTAAGAATGATGTCTCAAATATAAAACAAGAAATAGAAACGAAACAAAAACATAGAAGAAGAAAGGAGAAGATTGGTTGTTTTCTTGGGTTTTAAGATCAAGTGAAAAGACATAAATACAGAGTATTTTTTCTACCATACAGTAGTAGAATGACATGAATATTCAACAGTAGGTGATTTCATTCTTGAGGACGGATCATCCCCAAATGAAAGTGTTCTCATCGCTTTACCCTGTTACATCAGACATAAATGGGGTGTTGCAGGTAGCTCTGTTTCCTCCTTGGGGATGAAGCTACCAGGGGAAGGGATTGTGTTGGAGGTGCGGGTAGAGGGGTAGCCCTCCCGGTGCTCCCCCTTGGACCTCCCTAGTCTAGGACCCTGGGTCTTCGCGAGGTGGCCATTGTGGCGTAATCCCTCCGGACTAGCATAACGTGTCCCTATCCCAAGACCGACCGTGCGTGGTCTATGACCACATCCTCTACGAGGTGACCCTATCAACTAGGCAGCGCAAGCCCCTAGGCGAAACACGGCGGATCTAGAGGAGAGAACCTCGATAAAAAATTTGAGCTGCCATGAAGACGGAGCATGTTGGCTGAGGACAGCGGGCAGACCTTCCGTGCCGACACCCATCTACAGGAGAAAACCAGGCATGCACGCATCAAACCCAACATGGCCATACAAAACAAAAAAAACAAAAAAAAGACATAAATAATCACAGAATGCACCCTGCAGCCAATCGACTAAAACATGTATTTCTCGATACAGCGGATGATATCTCAAAATAGGCACTCTCCTTCGTCAATCTCAACGCGTACATTAAAACTCCACATAGAATCCTTGACGAATGCGACCCCTCCTGCCCCTCTCCCCTGTGACTGGATGCAGTAAAGCGTCCACACAAGCTCCGCTGACAGGCGCCAAGCAAAGTGGGTCTGCTTGCACGTGAAGCACAGAGCGCTCGTCCGACTGCAGAAGGGTGTCACGCTTTTTACCCCGTCCCGTCCCGTTCCGTGTTTCCTGGGTGTTGGTGGTGTGATCTTAACACTTTACTTGCGGTATAGGTCTAAGCTACTCTTGCACTATGTAAGCTTACACGTGTCTGTGTTTTGGCTTCTGTGTTTACAAGTGTGTGGGTTTGTGTGGATAAACTTGTACGCTTACAAGTGTCTGTGTTATAGCTTTGTTTTTATTCGTGTTTGTGTTTTTGTACGTATGTACGCTTACAAGTGTCTATGCTCTACAAGTTTGTGGGTTTGTGTGTGTATGTAGAGGTTACATGCCGAGTCTCAGTGATTATCAAAAATAATGGTCGAAGTTAGCGGATCATGAAAAATGCGAGCTTTAGCGAGCTTTTTCATGACCGCGAACTGAGACCATTATTTTTGATAATCACTGAGACGAGGTGTGTAACCTCTTTATTCCTCCTTTCTTCAGTTATTCAAAGAAAAGAGGAGGTTTTTTGCGAAAGTTTGATCGAATCCTATTCACTCAACCAGTCAACCTGCGCAGGCGATCGATTAATGCGCGGTTGTATAGTTCCGTGCAAATCATTCCATTCTGTTAACACTTCTTGTCAGTTTTCCTATTTTGGACTAAAATCAAGTACACAGATATGCTGTTATTCTGCTGTGGCGGCAAAGGCAGATATTGTGTGTTCTGTATATGTTTTGGTATCGGTTAGGATAATGTTCTTTCGTCAAATGGGACTAGCAGACGAACTTTTGCACCCGTGTTCCAACGTTAAAAACTGTATGAAGTTAAGTTTTCTGGGGAA
>NC_090250.1:54252754-54255254 GCF_037325665.1 Littorina saxatilis | reverse complement strand
GCCTGACATTAATTGTGCGAAGTCGACATCGCGGAGTCTATTTCACGAAGCTTGCTGTACGAAACGTTTGCACGGAATTTTCGGCAAAGAAGGCTTCGCGAAGTCAGCTTTGGACGAGGGCTTAAAACAGATGTGTAACATCGTGTTCCGCAGTGACACAGTATTACCCGTTCATGGTCACCTTCATCTGGTGTAAAGAGCGTTCAATTCTCACCTGCACTTACCACATCTTTCAATGGCTGTCCTCAGTTGACACCTTTACCTATCACAGCACACCTACCCTTTACCTCTAAAAGCATCGCCTGACGAAGTTCCCTCCCACTCGCACGGCAGCAACACTAACATCACACCTACTTCCTACCTCTAAAAGCATCGCCTGACGAAGTTCCCTCCCACTCGCACGGCAGCAACACTAACATCACACCTACTTCCTACCTCTAAAAGCTTAACCTCCCAATGTACCCCTACCCACCCACCCAAACCTACTTTACCCACACCCTTCCCCCTACACTCACCATCACCTCGTGAGCTGTCTGGTCCAGAAAAGCCTCCAACACATTGCAGGATAGAGACAAATCACCGGTACTCACCTTACGAAACCCCTTCCCCATTAATCGAATTACGGTCAGCGAATCAAGCGCTTCAGCCTCGTCTTCCCGACTCGTTGTGGAACACTTCAGCGGTGTCTGAACTCAAGAGGAGCTTCACAGAGAGACGCGCGTGCTAGGCAACCATCAGAGTTTGCCGGCGAGAGATTTGCATAGCGGTGTCGAAGAGGCAACTGTGAAGCGACGCTTGCCGTGAAAAGGACAGCGGGCAAACAGATGCTTGTCGCACGTGCATCACGAGTTTTGCCGTTAGCCGGGAGGGGGTCGGTTATTATAAGACTGCTGCGCTGGTCTGGGTTGTGCAACGGTAACTGAGGTTAGGAGGAACGGTGTGAGAGTCCGTGAGGTAAAGACTGAGTCGTGCTTGGAGGCCTTGTGACTTATTCTTGCCACTCAAAAATGATTATGTACCTGATACAGACAGGTATGTTGTGGAGACATCAGAAACGACTCTTCTAATATGAAACACATGATAACATCCCGAAGCCCCGACCCTCGTGTCGTCCACTTGCAACCTCGGCCTCCCCACTACCCTGATCCTCCAAGGAAAAACAAATACACAAACTAACAACAGCAACATACACTAATATGACAGGTAAATCGACGTAGAATCGTAGTTTGATCAGATCATAGTTTCAGATCCCATCTGAAAACAAGAAATGTGGAAATTGTTCTCAATTTGATCAGCATAAGTAAACGTCCAGTACTTTCTGTCTTTGTTCTTATTCTTATGTTTGCCTGTCTGTCTGTCCGTCTGTCTGTCTGTTTGTCTGTCTATTCGTTTGTCTGTTTGTCGTCTTTTTGTGTTATTGTTTATTTCTTCTACCCCTCCTTTCTAAATGTATTTACTTATTAAGACCTGGAACAGTTTTAAAACACCACATGCATTGTGTTCACACAACTCATCATGTGATTACGTAGCATTCATCGCGAAAATCACGATGAAATCAATGAAGTTTTGTCGTTGTCGTCTTCAGTCCAAAGAAATGGCAAATGCATGAACAAGTTGCCTCTCTTGCTCTAAGTCATGGTTATGTTCACATACGCACACTTTGTTTTGTTGCCGAAAGCTTTTTTGCAGCGATTAATTCGCCAGGTTACACGCATGGAACATAGATTTTTTCTCTTCTTTCGCTTAAATAGTTAAACACAAAAAGAGTTAATTTCCCCTTTTGCGTGATTTACTTTCCTGATTTAGAACCAGGCGAGCAGCATGACGTCAGCCATTTTAAGGGCAGAGGTTGACATTTTGTATAATGCATTGTGGTCTACTTGCCCCAGGGTCTCACACGCAGAGACATTTACATAAGACGATAACTAAATTCAGAACGAAAGGGAAAGGTTGAATTATGTATTACGTAGTCAGTGGGTGGGGGGTGGGGTTAACGATATTATTGTACAGCTAAACTGTATTTTTATTTTTTTCAGATCTAAGCGGAAGCTAATTAGATGATGGGATGGTCGGACAAGAACACAACACTCGGCATGAAGGTTAAGGGTGTCCAATATTTATTTTCGTTTTACTTTTTGTTTTTGATGTTTGTGCCTGTGAATCTTTTAAGTACTTTAAATTGTAAAAGTTAGACACTTTACGAAAGATGCGCCTGGAATTGCTTACATTAATATACAGTATTTAACATCCAACTCATGTATTCAGTGTGTAGACTACATCACTGACATAAACACGTTCCAGAGTCCAGAGTCTTGAGTAGTCCCTGTAAAACGATGACACACAAAAAGTCATCGTACCCTTGATCGCTCCTCTCTGGGGGCAATGGTTTCCTGTTAACTATCGCTGATATTGTAATGCACAGACAAAAAAAGTCAAATTGCATTGTGAATAAAGAACAATATATTCATTACAATCGGTGTTTGCTACTGTCAGTGTTCTT